>NW_020954564.1:25173507-25239972 GCF_900497805.2 Vombatus ursinus
CTCTACCCAATTTTCTCCCCTCCCCAACACCTTTTCCCCTACCCCATCTTTCATCTTTGGCTCTGATTTTTGTAAAGTAAACCCCATTGGACCCAACCAAGGGAAAATCACATTTAAAGTCTCCAAATTCCTATTTTTCAGTCAATATAGGAATATGAGTTCCAGCCAGGGGACCCTTTGGCTTCATCCTTGAAACAAGATGTCTGACTCCAGCAGCTCTAAAGGAAGGCCAGCTCACTTTAGGTCTCTGGAAAAACATTATTCAAGTTAGAACATTTTACAACTGAGTTTAGAGTCACTCCCAGGATTTCTAAGAAACAGAAGAAAGACAAAGACAGAAGTAGATTTGAAAAGTGAGTGGATCAAGATTCTGTGAGCTACAAGCATGAGGCTACCTAAGGCTAGCAAGCTTAAAAAGCACATAATCAATAAAAAGTCATTAAAAATCAATCCCATAGCAATGTATGAACCGGTCTGCATGCCCTCAGTCACTGCTTCCAGGCACTAATGTTCTAATAATTTCCCATTGATATGCATAGCATATGCCAATTTAAATTTATTGGAGTACTTCAAATTTTTAAGTGCTTAAATTTGGAAAAGACAAGCTTTATGGGGCCAGCACAGTGTGGAATGATCAGAAATGTTAAGGATGCTTTACACTTTTCTGCCATTCAAAAAAGGTTAAAGGCTTGGGTTTGTGAAGTTTGGAATGATTTAAACTCACTGAATTACTTGAAATTGTTGGAGATGTTTGAATTTTGGAATTCTCAGTCAAGCAGGCCAATCCCATTCCAGGGGGCCTGATCTGGCCTCCAAACTCCAATAAAGCAGTCATTAGCATTCAAAGGGACTGCACCCTGGCATCAAAGGGAGAATAGTCCCACAGATAATTTTAAATGAATGGATTGCTGTACATTTTATATGTTTGTTAATTTACAAGCAACTTGGGCTATGGGCATGCACAATATACAATGATTTCAAATACTTAGTAAAACCCATATTCTTGAAAGAGCTCCAGTCTCTCAAATTAAAACTCATTTAAAAATTTGAAGTGATTTTAATTGGTCTTCTCTCCAGGCTGGGAAATCTTATTTCACTTTTTTTAAATTAATTTTTTGTTTTACCCCGCTTGTAAGAGACGCATATGTAAAGTTACTGCAATCAACACTATGATTTTAGGAATCAAATCTTAGCCTCGTACAGTAAACACTAATAAATTTGCAGAATTTCGAACTGCTGTGGCAGACAGGTGATCATTGTGTAGTGCCTTCTCATTACTCTAATGTTGCAGCTCCCAATCCACTTTTCATAATACTAAGTACCAGGAGTATTAAAAACAAAATTATAAATGGAAAAAGGAAGTTCTTTCAACAGTCGATTCCCCCTCTTCCCATCATTGCAAGGCAGAGAAAAGGATTGGTGAAAGAAGAGGATAAACCATTCTGCATCCTGCTAACAGGTCGAGGGCAGTACTCTGCATGGTATCCCAAGGCTTAACATTTTCTGTAATAATTCCCTTTGTATATTTTACTCTGGCTAGCTGTTAGTATTTAATCATGGCAACTATTCTTTGCTTTTATACATCTTGCATCAGTGCTGGAGTCCAGATTTGCTAATCCTGTACTTAAAATATATGTTCATTGTAAAATAGATTAACATTTCATAACTTTAAATCACAAGTTTAAAATGCTCCCATTTTATGAGAGTGATCAAAAATGAAACACGCATGAAATGTAAATGTATAAATCTAAATTCAGAGATTTATAGGATACAGATCACTTTATTAATTAGGCAGATTTCCTTCTGCTTTCAATGTCTAGCCTGCTCCTTTCTCTGCTCTTCCCCTAAAGTCTTGGTGGTTTCTGTGAATGCCCTGGCTTCTCCATTTGGACCACTGAGCCCTAATAACCTTCTGGCCTGAGTAGTGGAGACAGATCTCTCTGTCCCTTCCTTGTCATGCTAAGAGCATGGCACTAGGGAACCCTGGCAGGTTGTGGCTGCCATCATGAGCAGAGCTACATAGCATGGGCAGAAATGAGAGACCTCTTGGGATGAGTCAGCCACATTCATCTGCCACCATCCATCCCTTCTGCCCACCACTGTTTGGTTCTTAGTCATTTAGACCCTGCCCATTTTTCACATCTCAGTCAAACCTTGATGAGGAAGGATGCTAGAGAAAAAACTTTTATCCAGTGAGACACTTTCATCAAGAAAATTCCACAAGAAATTGGTTGTTACCTGCAGATAACAACTGGTTTGTTAGCTAATGACGGAAGGCAAAGCCAAAGCTAGTTACTGCTCCAGCTGTCCAGTCATTAACTGCAGTAAAGACTGATTTCGAGGAGGTTATTGCCGTTATAAAATATCCTCAAAAGATTATAACAGCAATAGTGTACAGGAAAAAAAAAGTATTAGTGGCTATAGTGTGACTGAATGGCTGCATTTGAAAAATTGGCCATTCCCTGGCGGTTCATAACCGATTTTCCACCAGTCAAAAGCAAGTTGTGCTCTGTTAGGTTTATTGTACAAGGCAATAAAAATATTGGCCAGGTTAAATTGTCAGCGTGTTATGACATTAACCATTCTTTCACTGTGTTTAATTTAAGTGTTACGATGATTCATTACTAGAAAGAAAAGTGTCCTGTGCAAAAGAATTAGCACCTGAAACTCCAAAATTTAATGTATGTTTTCCCACCTCGTTCCAAAATGAAATTTAATTTTTATTTGATTTAATTTTCATCTGACAGATTTTGGGAGGAAAGGCTATCTAAACCATGACCAAACGTACGTATATTTTAAAAATCACCATGGAATTCTCCAGGAAGGAGTTGTGATAAAGTGGTTTCCCAGCATGTACACTGAGCCTAGCAGGAAACACTACTATGGCATATTTCTAGTTCAACCAAAGCCTTTGTTCCTTGGCCCTGGAGGCTGAAATGCCAAGTCATTCCTCCCTCTACAGAGATCCAAAGGCCTTTATACATTGATCCAAGTGGCTTTCAGAGTTGAGAGAAGTTCCTTGGGAGGAGCTGTACATTCCCTAGATTTGGCTGATGGTGAGAGGATTCATAAGATTATTGGACTTTGGACCAGAAGAAGGCTTACAGATCATTTCATTCAGTTCCCTCATTGTGCAGGTAAGGAAACATAGGCCCATTGTCCTATGGTCACACAAGTGCTAAGCAAGCAGAGACAGGATTTCATCCTCACATCCTCTGACAAATCCATTGTCACACCTCATACCATTCCGCATTCACTCTGGCTGCTTAGTGAAGACAGCATGGAAAAGTTGATAGAAGGCTAGCCTTAGAATCAGGGATACCTACATCTGAGTCTGCCTCTGATACTTACTGGTTGTGTGACTCGTGGAAAGTCTAGCTAATTCATTAAGATCATAAATTGCGGAGGAAGTACCCATCTACAGAGGGAGATTCCCTCAACCAGGGAAATCAGATGACTAGTCCCTATCATTATCCCCTTTCTGGGTCTTTTGTGATAACCTGTAGAGCCAACCTCACAAGTAGACTTAAAAGTTATCACATCAAAAGATGCTCTCATGATTTCTGGTGCCAAGATGGTAGAGTCAGAAAGGAACCCTCTGACTCCTCCCCAAACTCTCCTCCAAACAACTAGAAAACCTCCTCAGAACTGATCTCAGTGCAGGGAAGCAGCTTACCAGCCTGGCAGGAAAGGTCTGTCTCACTGGGGATGGAAGGGAAAGAGGTCCAAGAGCTGCATTAGCAGCCAGCCTCACATCAGGGGGCCTGCAGCAGGGCTCTGAGCCTGGGGCAATGCACCAGCAAGGCCCCCACCCTCCTCTAAGCCACCAGACCCCAGGCAAGTAAGCAATATGTGCAGCCTAGCAAGACCCCACTCCTGTGACCCCACCCAAAGTTTTTGCACAAACAAAACCAAAGCAACCAAAATTACAGGAAAAGCAGAAAACTAGAGGGGAGGGAGGGGGTAGGGATGTTTGTAAGTATCTCTGATAAAGGCCTCATTTCTCAAATATATAGAGAACTGAGTCAAATTTATAAAAATACAAATCATTCCCCAATTGACAAATGATCAAAGGAAATGAACAGGCAGTTTTCAGACAAATAAATCAAAGCTATCTATAATCACATGACAAAAAAAGGAAAATGTTGAATGTTGGAGGGGATGTGGGAAAACTGGGACACTAATGCACTGTTGGTGGAGTTGTGAACTGATTCAACCATTCTGGAGAGCAATTTGGAACTATGGCCAAAGGGCTATAAAACTCTGCATACCCTTTGATCTAGTAATACCACTACTAGGTCTATATCTCAGAAACATCCAAAAACAGAGAAAAGTACCTATTTGTACAAAGATATTTATAGCAACTCTTTTTTGTGGTGGCTAAGAATTGAAAATAGAAGAGATATCCATCAACTGGGGAACGGATAAACAAGCTGTGGCATATGACTGTAATGGAATATTATTGTGCTATAAGAAATGAGAAGCAGAATGATTTCAGAAAAACCTGGAAAGACCTACATGAACTGATATATAATGAAATGAACAGAACCAGGAGAACATTGTATACAGTAACAGCAATATTATTTGATGAAGAACTGTGAATGATTTAGCTATTCTCAGCAATACAATGATGCAAGACAATCTCAAAGGACTAATGATGAAGCATACTACCTGCCTCTAAAGAAAGAACTGATATTGATTGAATACAGACTGAAGCATGCTATTTTTCTCTTTCTTCCTTTCATTTTTTCTTTTGTTTGAGTTTTCTTGTACAAAATGACCAATATGGAAATGTTTTACATAATTGCACATGTATAGCCTAAATCTGATTGCTTACCATCTCAGGGAAAGGGGAGAGCAGGGAGTGAGAGAGGGATAAAATTTGGAACTCAGAACTTTAAATAAAAATGTTAAAAAATTGGGAAAAAAGAATTTCATTTTATATATTCAGTGCTGATTGAATGAGTCATAATTTGTCCCCTGATAAATAAAAAACAAGAATACAGATTTCAAAAAATCTAAAAAGGATGTTCCCTGCAAACTGAACCTGTCTCTTAAGAGGCTACCCCCAAGATCAGTAGCAGAGTCAAGCTGGGTCCACATACCCACTGAATCACAGAATTCAGAGTTGGAAGGGACCTAAGTGGCCAGCTAGGTCAACCCATACCCAAAAGGAAGTCCTGCAATAACATCTCCACCCACTGGTCATCTAGCTTCTGCATGAAGACTCCAGCAAGGCGCTACAGCCTGTTCCTAAGGCAGTTCATTCCACTAATGGAGAGCTCTAATTGTGAGGGAGTTTTTCCTCACATCACGCCTAAACTGTCTTCTTTGAAGCTTCCATATGTACAGGTTTTACTGGATTCAGTAAGTCCACGTTCTAAAATTAAGCACAGAGAGCTATGTAATGGCAAATAATCTGTCTGAATGAATATTTCCCCTTTAAGTATATAACAACAACAACAACATTTACATAGCATTTTAAAGTTTGTGAAGTGCTTTACCTAGTCTTAGACTCTACCTCCTCCCAGTTCTTCCTGAGCTCCATCTACTGCAGTCCTTCCCTTCCATCATGGTCCAACTCAAGAACCGTTCCTTCACGAAGTTTTGTCTGCCCAGTCCCTCAGAAGAAAATGTTCTTTCCTGAAATAGCAAGGCACCTTGAGGGAGAGAGAGAGAGGTAGGAGGCAGCATGTGCCAGTCAAGTCAAACAACCACCACCACCACCTTCACCACAATCTCCCCTTATGCTCTGATGTAGACAGCCCAGGACCCTGAATTCAAGAGCTTTGGGAGTAGCATCGCTTCAAGCCCAGCAGTCACAGCCATCATTCTGGGAAGCAACCCCTATGAAGATGTAGCCTGGCAACTGCTCCTACAGATGTTACAGCTGTAGCTACTGAAGACCAAGGGGAAAAAAATTGTCGCTAAGTCCTAGGCACTGTCAAATATGTTTCAATATCAGAAACTGGTATCACTTTATCAATGAAAATAATGATAAAGAAAAAGCACAACCACCTGCTTTGCTGCTGCACCCTAAGGACCTTAGGACCTTTCCATCTGACTTGAAGCTAAAATGTTTCATGTATGTTCTCTCTCTCTTTCTCTCTATCTCTTTCTCTGTGTGTCTCTGTCTCTGTCTGTCTCTCTGTCTGTTTCTCTCTGTTTCTCCGTCTCTGTCTCTCTGTCTCTGTCCCTCTCTCTCTCTCTGTCCCTCTCTCTCTGTCTCTCTGTCTCCCTCTCCCTCTCCCTCTCTCTCTCTATCTCTCTTTCTGTCCCTCTCCTTCTGTCTCTCTATCTTTCTCCCCCTCCCTCCCTCCCTCTCTCTCTTCCTCTCTCTCTCTCTCTCCGTCCCTCTCCCTCTCCCCCTCCCACTCTCTCTTCCTCTCTCTCTCTCTCTTTCTGTCTTTCTGTCTCTGTCTCTCTCTTTCTCTCTTTCTCTCTCTCTCCCCATACACGCACGCCTCCAGGAAAGTTATTTGTATACTGGTCCTGTCGCTACAAGGAATGATTAAGGTGCTCAAGAGCAAGACTTGGCAGCTAGGCCTGGGGTGGATAGAGTGGATAGATTTAAAATCCATTCTCAGATACTTACTAGCTGCGTGACCCCTGGGGCAAGTCACTTCACTTCTGCCTACCTCAGTTTCCTCAACTGTAAAATAGGAATAATAATAGTACCTACCGTTGTGAAGAACAAATGAGATCATATTTGTAGAGTCCTTAGCAAAGTGCTTGGTGCTTAGTAGGCACTTAAATGCTTGTTTCCCTCATTCCTTCTTAGTTCAGCTATATCTTTGTACTTCTAGCTCTTAACATAGTCCATTGGACACAGTAGGTATGTAATAAATGCTTGTTGAATGAATGAATAACCATGTAGCCCACTAGCCAAAAATGGACCACCTGACCCCAGAATATGGCCTGGCTGAGATTTTTAGTTGAAATTTCTTTGCCTAATTAGCTAGCAAAGCACATACTACAATAAGCTCCAAATGGATAAGTGATCCAAATAAGAAAGGGCATATCATAAAAATAATTAGAGGAAAATGGCAGGAGGTACCTTTCACAGCTATTGGGGATGGAGATGGGGGAGGGAGATTTATAACCAGACAAGGGATAGAAGAAATTACAAAAGACATAATAGGCAATGTTGATTAAATAAAATTTAAAAGCTTTTGCCAAATAAAAATGATGTAGTTAGATGAAGAAGAGAAGCTAAGAAATGGGAGAAAAATATTTCCATCAAGCATCTGTGATAAAAGTCTGACATCTCCTGGATACATCAACTCTGTTAGGTGAGTTTTAATTTTATCTTTCCCAAAACCAAGCCCCCCAAACGCTTTGCAGACATATACACACCTCAATCTGCCCCTCCTTTCAGTTCTGTTTTATGTGTTGTCTTCTCCCTTGTAAGCTTCTTTAGGGCAGGAACTGCCTTGTTCACATATATTTGTATCCCCATGTTTAACGCAGTACTGGGCACATGATAAGTGCTTTATAAGTATTTTATTTATCAATAGAAATGACACAAATTTATAAGATCTAGAGCCAGTCTCCAAAAGAGAAGTGGTCAGAGTATATAATCTGCTTCCAATGCTTAGCACAGTGCCTGGCATATAATAGGCACTTAATATACATTGGCTGATTGATTGATTCAATAGAAGAAATGTAAGTTATCAATAACCATTTGGGGAAACACTTCAAATCACTAATAATAGAGAAAAGAAAATTAAAACAAATATGAAGCATCACCTCATACCCATCAAGTTGACAAAGGTGATAAAAGTGAAAAATAATCAATATCAGGGGTAGCTGTGAATAAGCAGACACACTAATACACCATTGATGGAACTGTGGATTAATCAATTCGAAATTTTGCAAAAAAAATTTTTTTAATAATCTGTTCACATGATGTGGTGATCCTTAGACTGTGCATAGGCCCCAAGGAGTTCGATGTACCAAAATATTAATAGCAGTATTTGTTTTGTATTAGCAAAAACAACTGGAAATGAAATGGGTGCCATCATTGCCATCACAGACAAGTTGTGATCTATGGTTTTAATGGAACACTTACTCCATAAGGGATGATAAATATGAGGAATTCAGAGAAGCATGGGAATGCATATGAACAATTCAGAGTGAAGAAAACAGGGACAGAAGAATGATCTGCAAAATGACTATAATAACGTAAAAGAAGACAAAAGAATGCCAGTCATAGGATTACAGATTTCAAGATGTGAGGGACCTTATAGACTATGTAGTCTAACCTATTTGTTTTGCATGTCACATCTCTGGTTTACTCCTCCAACTTGAACTCATACTTATGGGCAGGGTCCCCAGAGGGCAATTGCTACTTAAAGTTCTAGGGGTAACTGTTTTGGTCTGTACTCCTAACACTACAGCTCATAAATCTCCACCAGCATGTTTCCCACTAACAATAAGCCAATAGATTCATTTGACTCTAAGAAAGATATTTATTCAGATGGCATAGCAAGAACAGTAGTTACAAAACATTCCTTCCATAAACTCAGAGTGTTGCTGTTCAGTCATTTCAGTCACGTATGACTCTTTGTGACTCCATTTGGGATTCTCTTGGCAAAGATATTGAAGTGGTTCGTCATTGCCTTCTTCAGCTCGTTTTACAGACAAGAAAACTGAGACAAACAGGGTTTAACAACTTGCCCAGGTCACAGAGCTAGGTGTACTTGCCCATAAATACACATAGCATCCACCGGAAGAGTGTGCTCAACCTTAGACAACAATAGTCATGAGAAAAAGGTACACGTAGAGAAAAGACAATTCACAACTCCTGGTACTGTAAACCCTGCAAGTGCTTTCTCTCTTTACAGGGTCTTTGTCCATTTCCCTGTACATACAGCATCTCTGCTGAGTGGTTTTTTCAACTACGTTTCCAGGGTCTGTTGTTCTGAATTCTGACTCTCTTCTCTGCTGCCAGGGGTCATGTTCTTTGAAACTACCTCCCCCCTTAGGTTACTCTCTTTCTATTTCTATGTCTGCCCAGAGTGTATATCTATGCTCCCTGCTGGATGCAGTGTCTCCTACTATTCCATTGGTTCCATTTCAAAGGTATATGGTATGGAGGAAGAAGAGGAAGAAATTCCTCTCTCCCCTATCACAGAGGTCCTTTCCATAAACAGATCCTGACTTGTGATCTCTCCTACTCTCAAACTGCTGAAATTCACTTAAGGTTTAGCTACTTAAAAAGCTTAAGACTGTGGTTATTTTGTTTGCTCAGTCAATCTTGTAATTCCCTTCTTGATTCAGCGAGGTGCCTATACCTTATAAAGGGATCTCAGGGCATTACACCTTGTAAACACATTAAAACCTCATCACCTGTGACTACTTCAACCAAACTGGGGAATGGGTAATCACCTTCCCCCTCCCTTAAAATACTGTTTAGAAAAGTCAGGCCTAGAGAGATTTTTAGCGACTTGCGTAAGTAGGCCACCAGGTAAAAAGTAGCACAAGCAAGATGTGACCCTGAAGTCAGAGCTGACTCCAAAGGCAGTTTTCTCTTCACTGTACCAATAATGATCAATATTGATTTGAGATGACAAGTGGTATAACACTTTCATAGAAAGGTCATAGAATTATAGTTTTAGAGCTAAAAGGGACCTTAGAGGTCATCTAGTCCAAATCCTTCATTCCATAGTTGAGCAAACTGAGTTCTACAAAGGTTAAGTGACTTGGCCAAGGTCACAAAAATAATACATGGAAGAGCCCAGATTCAAAGCCAGGGCATCTGACTCGAAAGCCAATACTGTTTCTCCTGTACCATGCTGTTTCTCTGGTGGATGGAGGATTTGTAATGCAATGTACTCCATCAGTGAGTTTCTGTATTGAACATTTCGTTTAGGCCTTTTTTCTATTAAATGGAAGGATGCTTTGGGGTCAGATGATTTTGGGAAACTGAATGTCATGTAAAAAACAAAATTCATTAAAATGACATTTAAAAATAGTTAGCTAACACACATGCAAGAGTTGGCCAGGAGATAATGCCAACAACTATTCTGACAGTGATATAACTGTCACCAAGTATGTTAGGCTGTTAGGCAGATTCTATTTATAATTGCAATTGAAGCTGTAGGTAACTATATAATTCAATTCATGGGGCTCCCATGTATAAGGATTTCTGATAATATGGCTCCATATTGAAAAATGGGAATGACCCAAGAACATAGTATCATAGCTCTAAAATTGTAAGGTACCTCAGAGGTCTCTATTTCACAGATGAAGAAACTGAAGTCAAGGAGGCTGTGACTTATGTAAGGTCAAATAGTAAATATCAAACTTAGGCACAATCCCTGGATAAGCCTATCTAAGGTCTACATGCACAGTCAGCTTTTGTCACAATCTAGTTGGAAAGACAGCATAACTTAATGGGAAGAGCACCGGTATCAGAGTTAGAAGACTGCTCTTTTCCTTCAGATAATTCATCTGGGAAGATATGACAATTTATTGAGTGTAAGATGCCCATGGATAAATTATTGGTACCTATAGCTAGTTGTGGTTTTGAATTCTGCCTCCGATACTTACTAGCTGTGTGACCTTCTGCAAAGTCACTAAGTCTTTCAATACCTTAGTTTCTCTACTTGCAAAATGAGGATTACCTTTTTTCTGTTTACTATAATTTGAAGGGTTGTTGAGCAGAAAGTACTTTATAAACATTAAGGCACTATAGACTCTCTCTTGAGTTCCAGTGCCACATCACCATCTGCTCCCTGAACATCTTGAACTAGATGTCTCCTAAGTATCTAAAATTCAACCACCCAAAAGAGGACTCACTATTTGTTCCCCAAAACCCACAAGTTTTCTGAATTCCATATTTTAGCCAAAGCAGCCATTATCCTGTTAGTCAGCTAGGTTCACAGACTAAGTGTCAACCTTGACTCTACACTTGAGTTCATCCCATTTATCCAAATATTTACCAAATCTTGTAGTTTCTGGTTCCGTAACATCTCTCACATCTGTTTCCTTACCTTTATTCACACAGCCTTCACCCTAAGTCAAGCCCTCACTACCTCTCACCTGGATTATTGTGATACCCTTCTAATTGGTCTACCTGCTTCAAGTCTCACCCCACTCAATCAACAAACTTTTTAAAGCACCTGCTATATGCCAAGCACTGTGCTAAGTGCTGGGGATACAAAAAAAAAAAGGCAAAAGACAGTCTATACCCTCAAGGAGTTTACAATCTCATTCTGAACCATTCTCCAAATAACTGCTAAAATGATTTTCCTAAAGTATGGGCCCAGCCTTGTCAGTCACCTAATCAACAAACTTGAGCGGTTGCCTTTTGCCTCCAGGATCACATAAACTTCAAAACCTGGCCCCCAACCTAGCCTTGCTACATATTACTCATCTTGATACATTCTCTGGTCCAGTCAAACTGGCCTTCTTATTCTTCCTTATATAAGACGTTCCATCTCCCATCTGCATGATTTTGCACAGGCTGTCTCCAATGCCTAGAATTAACTCCCTCCTGACCTTTACCTCTTAGAATCCATAGTTTGCTCTGCAACTCATCTCAAGAACCACCTTCGACATGAGAGTCTTCCCTGATCCTCTCAATACCTGCTCAGACACTGGTAACTTCCCATCTCCCCTCCCCCCCAAAAAATCATCTTAGATTTATTTTGGATATTCCTGTATATGTACATGTATGTATATGTACATGTATGTATATGTACTTATATACAATTATGTCTATACATTTATAGGCATATATATCTATATGCATGTATGTATACACAAAGAGCTTAGAAGGATATAAATTCCCTGAGGGCAGGAACTATTTCATATTTGTCCTGTTATCCCCAATGCTTAGTGAAGTGGCTGGCACATAGTAGGTACTTAATAAAATGCTTGTTGATTTTATTGTTTGCTTGAGTCAATAAAAATGTGAGTTACTGCTACTTCAATACTTTAAATTTTATAATTTCATCCACCAATAAAGATTGTTAAGTCAAATCAACATGTATTTATTAAGTGCCTACTATGTTCAAGGAAATGTTCTGAGTGCTAAGGATACAAAGAACCTTACCACAAGGAATTGATATCCTAATGGGGGAGAGGACAGGCAAACAACTATGTAAAAACAAGCTATAAACAGGGCAATTTGGAGATAATCAAAAAAGGGGTAGGATTAACATTAAAGGGGGAGGGCCATATGAATTGAAGAAGAATAATGAGCAATACGGCTAGAAGGGTAGGTGTAGGCTAGGTTGTGAAGGGCTTTAAATGCCAAACAGGACTTTATATTGGATTCTGGAAGTAACAAGGTGCCACTGGAGTTTATTGAAGAGAAGTGACATGGTCAGATCTGCATTTTAGGAAAATCATTCTGGTAGCCTGTGTAGACTTGGGGCATGAAGGCCAATACAAGTGTACTATACTGACAATAACAGTATAATAGCCTATTGTTTCACACCCACAATCCATAGCTGTTGAAGTCCTAAGCTAGAATATCTGATCCAGCTATGTCACTGGGTCAATGTAGTCACAGTCATGCAAGGGAATAACAATAAGACCTGGGTGCTGCTGCCCTCTGGGACTTGAAACAACATGCTGTGCTGATGGGGTATGGACTAAGAGGAAGCACTAATTGGTCTCAGTGGCCCTCTTTCTTTGGGAAGGGAGATTTAAGAGGGAAGGGGATAGATTCAATAAAATGCACTTCTTCCTTTTCTCACTATAGTTCCATCTGAGGTTCAGAGGATTCCTGGTGCCTGGGGGCACAGTGGACTCTCAGAAGGAATCCTGAGACAGATAACAAGAGTCTTTCAAGTCAGAAGTTTGGGGTGGGGAATAATGAAGCAGAAGAAATAGATCCTCCTCCTGTTTTATGCCACTTGAGATCTGCTGAGCCAATGTGCGATACCCACACACCCTATAGAATCCTACGAGAGCTTCCAGTCTCTCTGCTCTTCTGGCAGCAATGAAGTGGCTGCTGGACTCACCGGCAGCTGTACAACTATCCCGGGCCAACTGTTGCTGCCAGGGGATAGTCAGCTGATCTGCAGAACTGGAAGGGAGATGGCCTTGTTTGATGTTGGAGGCTCTTGGTGCATATGTGAGCTCTTCTCGGAGGGCTCATTTGTCAGCCATCTCTGGTTGCTCTTTTTTTTCCTTCAAGTTTGTCCTTTATCTTTTCTACTTCTCTGTCTTTTCACCCATTTTCTCTTTTTTCCTCATTCTTTTATTTTTCCTACTTCTTGTTCTCATCCTCCTCTTCCTCTTATTTCTCCTTTTTTCTCCTCACATTTCTCCTTATCATTTTCCTTTTTTCTCATCTTTCCTTTCTTCCTGCTCCTTCTTATCCTTCCCCTCATTCCTCCTCTTTCTTATCCTGCTCATCCTTCTACTCCTCCTCCTCCTCCTTCTTCTCTTTCTTCTTCTTCTTCTTCTTCTTCTTCTTCTTCTTCTTCTTCTTCTTCTTCTTCTTCTTCTTCTTCTTCTTCTCCTCCTCCTCCTCCTCCTCCTTCTCCCTCTTCTTCTTCTTTGTCTTCTTCCATTACCTCTTTTTCATTTTTCTTCCTCTTCTTTCTCATCTTCTTCCTCTCCTTTTGCTCCTTCTCTTCTTTTTATTCCCTCTCTTCTTCTCCCTTTGCTCCCCCTCCCAGGGGAATCCACAACCCTTCTTCATTCAGGGCTTCTAGTCTAGCCCCATGGCCTGGGATCATGTACCTATGCTAAGTAAACTCATGTCTAGCTTTTGACTTTGATTAACTGTGATTTCATCTGCTCAGGCAGAGATAGTGACCTACAGGATGATCTTTTATAGGTAGGAGACCTGGGCTTTATAGAAAGGGCATTCATAAGCACAGGGAAGTCCCATTTCCTCCAGTATACACACACACACACTCACACACACCCCAACTAAACTCCTATTACCTTGTAACCTGCCCAGTGGGATTCCTAATAGAAGTTGATTTCTCTCCATTTTTTCATTTAGCCTCCCTCCCTCCCCAACCCAGCCTCCAATGCCCCTCTGTTCCCAAAAACCAGCACCTCTCCTTTCACTGGCTTCATTTCTTCCAGGACTGCTCTAAAAGGTCAGGTGAACTAGTCTTTAGGAAGAATCTCAATTTCTAAAGGCTTCTTGGTAGGGTCCATTGTATGTGCCTTTCATGTGTACACATACATATATATGTATACACAATCATACAGAGAGAGATTAGGAGGCACCAGAGTCGATAGAACATTTGCTTTAGAGCCTTTGCTCCTGGAGATGCCAGGAGTAGTGGAAACCTTTGGCATCCTTGGCAGGGGATTTGTTTGTCCAGAGGGATTGGGTGAGTGGTTTGGAGCAAGCCCTCATCTCCATCCTAGGTCTGTTGTGTACATGGGCATTAGCCCAGTGCCCAGGCACCAGTAATCCTCTGAACCTCAGATGGAACTATAGTGAAAAAAGGAAGAAGTACATTTTGTTAATTCAATCTATCCCCTTCCCTCTTAAATCTCTCTCCCAAAGAAAATAAGCATGCATGCCAGCTAGTCCACTACGGATATGGAATGAGGGCCACCAGGCAATCCCCATCCCACAATTCTCCAACACGCATCCAAAATATCTCCCTTACTAACCTGTTACAGTATCTAAATCTTCACTATCAGAAATTCACTGCTTTGGGTCTTGAAGGCTTTTTCTGTCTCTAAGAGTCCTCTATTAAACGAGAAGCAGAGTAGTGAAATGGAAAGAGCCATGGAATCAGGAGGGTATCTGGGCCTGAATCCTTCCTGGCTCTAGCACTCACCAGTAGTGTGTCCCTAGGATAGGTGAGTCACTTACTCCATCTGAGTCTCAGTTCTTTCATCTATATAATAGAGATAATAATACCCATGGTACTCACCTCACAGGGTTGTTGTATCAGGTGAGTTGATATGTATAAAGCTCTTTGCAAACCTTAAAATGCTATGTAAATGTCAGCTATTATTAAACGTAAATACACCTGGGAGGAATAATTCATTTATTTACCCAACAAGTCCCTCTCCCTCCAACACCCAGTATGGGTAAGGCCCTGTCTTGTTGTTCATACTAAGTGGGAAACAAAAAAATGTATAAGACATTGACCCATTGCCCTCATGAAGCTCACAATCAAATACTTTCTTAAACTATTATTGGCTATATACCTCAAGGAAAATTAGTAGACAGCCAGATAAAAGCAAGACCCTTCAAGAATAAGACATATAACAGGATGGCAGGAACGGAGAGGAGCACTGAGAAGCAGAAAAGCATCAGAGACTGGTTTCATGTTATTCACAATTTTGCTCTTCATATGGGTCGCTCTCTCTCCCCTTTTTCCCACTCCCTCTCAGCACACGCAAAAGCCAAGGTGCATTAAAGGAGAAGAAGACTTGTTCAATACTATGGCCAAGTATTCCTGTCATCACGGAGATGAGGCTATTCTTCAGCACACCCCAATTTTTAAGTTCTTGTTTCCTGACCAACGCCCAACCTGCCCACCAAAATCACTAGAGTTCTATAGCTGTGCAGCCAATGTCTTGTCATGCTAATGGGATGGTCAAAGCATTGATTACTTGATGCCAAAGTTATAAGTCCTCACTCAAGTCTATATCCTCTGTCTGACCCTCCACACTCCCTCCACTCCTCTTCTTTTCCTCTCCCCCTTTTCTCTGCTCCTCTTCTAATCAATTGAGAGAGCACTTGAAAAGGATGAAGAAAAAGAAGAGAAAGAGAAGACACGGCAGGAAAGAGAGAAGATAAAGGAAGAGGAAGTAAGGAAGATGGAGAAAGGAGATAGAGAGGATAGAGAAAAGAGAAAAAAAAGAAAGAAAGGAGAGAAGTAATAAGAATATAAACATTGTAAAAAGGTAAAGAAAGGGGGAGGAGATCGAGAAAGGGAAGAAACAGAAGAGAAGGGGAGAAAAGAGGGGAGGAGAGAAGGAATAAAGCAATAAAATGTGGAAAGGCAAGGAGAAAGGAGAAGAAAGTGGAGGGAGAAGACAGGATCTCCCATCTGCCCTGCACAATTTACATCTTACGTTGTACAGCGCTGGGCACACAGTAGGTATTTAACAAATGTTTGTAAATTGACACCAGGCTGTGCTTGTACCAGTCTATCTTAGATTCCAGTCTCCCTAGAGGGAGGTACCAGGCTTTCCCAAATGACTCTTCAGAGCAGCCTGGTCAGAGGCATACTGGTAAGGATTTCTAAGGGAACCATTGACTGACTGTCCCACTCCCACCCCTCTGGTGGGTGGTAACTTGTCTGAGCTGCCTCTTTTACCACATTTCCTCCTGACCCAGGGAACAACTTCAGGCAGGCAGGCAGCCGAGGACCTTTTTCCCTTGGCAAGCTGGAACAAGCTTGTTCACCAGAGTCTGACTGCCCGCCTAACAGCTTGCGGCAGCTCTAACAGGACCTTGTTCACAAGCCTGGGATGTGTGACATGCCGATTCTCCAAGGGAATGGTGTGGCAGGGAGCCGTGGTCCAAAGATGGCGGCGGGGGGGGGGGGAACATAGCTTCTGCCAGTCTCCTCCAAACTGAGTTCAATCATGATTCAGGGGCTCAAGGTGGCAGAGAGAGTACCACTCCCCCCCCCCACCTGCACCCCCTGCAAAGCCTGCTGGTCACCTACCCGCTCCACTCCCTCACCCCAAGGGAGGGAGAACCACTTCCCAGACATGGCTAAGACCTAACCTTTTGCTTAAAAAGTGTCCTGATGGGCTCAGAAGCCTTCTTGTGAATCTTTACAGCCTGGTATTTTAATATCCTTACGTACATCATTCTGTATCATGGATTAATTTCATCATTGTATTTTCTAAAACTATATTGTAACACATTGTATTATATCTTTATGCATTTTGCAAGTGTAATACAAAAATGAATGAAATGATATATAATTCTTATTTATTTTTATTACTAGCCAATGTAATGCTGTACTTGAAAAAGCACAGCCCCAGACAAGTCAATATAATGTATTTCAGCACAGCGGTTTAGCACCATTTGCTTTAAGAATATGTCACCCACAAACATAACTATTTTTTCTGCTAGGGGAAAGAGGTGAGGGTTAAAGCTGAGATCTTAAATTAAAACCCATCCAATTTCAGATTTAACAAAGGGCCGTTCTCCCCCCTTTCCCCTCAGATCTTTGGATGACAGCGATCTCCAAGAAAGCACTCTTGGCTTTCATCACCCAGCCTCCCTTTCAGTTAGCTCCCAAAGTCTGTCTTCGACTAATTCTGTGCTCCCATAATTGCTAAATCAAAAAAATTTATTACCCCTGAAACTTTAAATGGGAAGGAAATAAGGGGAGATGGTTGGCACTGAACCTTACTAATGATAAAATTCAACTATGGTCATCTACTTCCTAAGCTATCATCATGGACCACCAGAAAATGAAATGGATGGGGAGAGATGTGGAGAGTCTGAAATAGTTCCATCCTCCTCCAGCTCCCCGCCCCCATTTCATTTGGCAAAACAGTCTCTAATGCGCAGTTCCTGCTGAGAAAGAGAAAAGGCAGATAGATCCTCTTCTGTTACCTGTTGTATTAGCTCGGATTCCTTAGATTTTACCAGGAATTAATTTAGATGAATTCTTTCATCTCTCATTAGATGCCTCTTGCCATGCTCTGGAATTTTTGTTTGTTTGTTTTTTAAATTTAAATAAATGGGAGAAAGATAGAAAGAATAAGAGAAGGAGAAGGGAGCAGAGAGGCAAGGAAAAGAGAGGGGGGAGGAAGAGATCAATTAAACAATCTTTCTGTCAAAAATCAGATATGCACATATTTTAGTTTGGAGAACATATGCTGCTCTTGATGTGGATCCAAAACTGAGCCACTGCATTGAGCAGAATAAAGCCAGCACTGTAATTATTAGCAGAGATACTCACGAGGGCCATTTCCTGTAGAAAATACCACTTTTATTTTCTTTCCTGCATCCTAATAGCATTCCTGTTGCAGAGAAAGTAGAGGACTAGGGCAGATTTGCAATCTGCATTTAAGGAATGCTCAATGCAAGACAGGAGAATTTAAAGGTGCTAAGGATTACCACAACAACATGGGTGGTAGTGAGAAGACAGGGCCTGGTACAGGGTCCGTATTCTGCCTGGTCTAGGCCTCTGTCCCTGTATCTCAGAGTAGAACAGAATTTGTGGCTTCCCGCCTGACAGACAGAACGAAGTGGCCCCACCTTTGCTGAACTCATCTATTTTCTCAAAAGCAAGCCATCACTTTTCACACAGACTGTGGGCCCCCACTGACTTCTTAGGCCCCAGTACAAATGTCATAGCATTGCATCCCACCCTTTTGAGGCCCCCAGTCTGAAAAGGTGGCCAATCCGGGCCAGTGGTGTCAAATTCAAATAAGAACCTGCAGGCAGCATATTGGCTTAGAAAAGCACAAATTAACATTATCTATGTGATAGAGCACTAAAAAGCCAAGACATAAGTTTCCTAAAACATTATTCCCTTCTCATCTTTCCTCCTTGATCCCTCATACCCATCCTTGTCATCCTTATGCCTTCTGTGGCCCCATCCCACTCCACCCTACTCTTCCATTGTTACCTATAGAATCCCCCCTTTCCATTGTTGACTATTTTCTCTTCATATTACACCTCCTCTGAGGTTATATTTACATATAGTGTAATTTTAGAGTCTAGGAATGAGTATGCAAGAAATAACGTCCACATCCAAAATCCAGAATGTCCTGTAATGATACCTTTGATGTGAAACTTCCTGTTTCCTATCCAGGAATCCCTGAAGGTAAAGCAAATCAAGACAAGAAGGACAATCTGGGAAATAGAGAGTGGTAACATTAAAGTATAAGTGGCAAAGCATAGCATACAGCTGCTTGTATTATTTAATTTATTTGTAGGGTGAAAATAAGAGGGAAGGGGAGCAAGCATTTATTAAATTATTAAATGTTGACCTCACACCAGGTACTGTGCTAAGAGCTTTACAAATATTACATTATTTGAGCTTTACAACAACCCTGTGAAGTGGGTTCTGTTTATTATTCCCATTTTACAGTTGAGGAAACTGAGGCAGACAGAGATTAAATGTCTTACACAGCTAGTAAATGGTTGGGATTTGAACTCAGGTTTTTCTGAGTCCAAGCCTAGAGCTCTATCCAATGTGTTCCCTAGCTGCCCCACTTACTAGCTCGCAGTAAATTAAGTAAAGAAATGGGGCCCCATTGGGTGTTCCCTGAACTCTTGCATGCTTTAGGACAGAAGGTTGCATG
Organism: Vombatus ursinus; assembly: GCF_900497805.2. Lineage (NCBI taxonomy): Eukaryota > Metazoa > Chordata > Mammalia > Diprotodontia > Vombatidae > Vombatus > Vombatus ursinus. Next base: position 25,192,732 of record NW_020954564.1, read on the forward strand.
TCACAGAGAGCATCTTGAATCTGTAATAGCCAAAGCTAATAAAAAGGGGGGGGAGTGCTGATATCACTCTCATTTCTTAAACAGCTTTGGCCTGTGTAATTGACAATATCAGCAAGTTAATTACAAATCTGTTAGTGATGATGATAAGGAAGCTGGAGCATTTTCAACTCAGATTGACACTACTCAAGAAAAGGCATAACTGATGTTTGTTCAATACCACTAAAAGATGTCGCAGGCTCTGTGAGAGAACATGGGAAATCTGGGGTAGACTTTAAGTCAAGTCCTGGGGAAAACATGTTCCAGACTGTTGCAGATGTTCCAGACTGTTGCAGATGTTGCTGGCTGCTACAGATGTTCCAGGCTTCTAAAGACGCTCTTTGGGTCCTGTTGCATTTCTCTTGAAAATGGAAGGAATTTAACTGGTATTATGTCTTAGATTTTTTCCTTTCCTAGGCTTTTTCTCCTTGTTTTAAAAAGATTCATTATGCTTTCTATGGATGTTTGGGGGTAAGCTTGATGCTTGGTTGATGTGTATAGCTGGAAGTTCAGAAAAAGCTACTCAAAATTTCAAAATTGGGGGGGATACATCTGTAATATGAAAAAAGTCATCAAATTGTTTATGACTGCTAAAAGAGTGACCCCTCTAAAATATGCATATACTTTAAAGAGATCAAGAACAGATAGAAAGGTCCTGTATATACTGAACTATTCCTAGCAGCATTTTTGTAATAATTTAAAAAATTAGAAACCAAATGGATTCTTATCAGTTGGGAAATGGCTGAATAAAACATAGAATATTAGTATTATGGAACATGTTTACATCATAAGAAATGACAAAAGTAAGAAATTCAGGGAGACATGAGAAGACATGTGCGTAGAGTGAAGGAAGTGGATCTAAGAGAATAATATGACTATAATAATATAAGTAAGCCGAGGTAACTGTGATTAGGGACAGATGGGGGTACAGTGGATAGAGCTCTGGATTTGGAATCTGAAAGAACTGAGTTGACATCCAACCTCAGACACTTATAGCTATGTGATGATGCTGAGGGAGTCACTTAACCCCTGTCTGCCTCAGTTTCCTCATTTGCAAGTGGAGGTAATAATAAGAATAGCACCTACCTCCCAGGATTATTGTGAGGATGAAATGAGATACTATTTTGGCAAACCTTAAAGTCCTATATAAATGCTAATTATTAATGGTGCTGTAATAAACAATCTTGGTCCTGGAGAAGGGAGAATGGAACGAATCTTCCTCCCCTCAGCAGAATGCTGGTGGACTAAGGATGTGAAATGAGCCCTTATATACATTTATAGACTTGTTGTTGGTCAGCTTGGGTTAAATGTATTCCTGTGCTGTTATGGATAGTTCAATTGTAGGTAGAATGGAGAGTTGAGGGAAAAGACTGTGATGTAAAACCAAATGGTAACAATAAACCTTCCCCTGAAAGAGGGGAAATTTGGTAGGAATGCTTCTGTACTCTGGGAAACCAAGTGGCTGTCTGAAGATAGAGCTCTAAGAAAACTGTACAGTTCTTTGTGGTTCTTTTTTAAAAAAAAAAATTCCCTTCAAAATACTTGGTTACTAGAGGAAATGGTATGTTAGAATTGGAGGGCCCCTCAGACATCATCTAGTGAACCTTTTTTAGAGACAGTACAACTAATGCTCAGAAAGGAGAAGAGACTTACCAACTCGAACTAGAGCCCAGTCCTCTTTCTACTTCACCAGATTCTAGTGTTTTGTTGATGTTAAAGTGAATAATAGGTTTTCACTAAAAGGCTGGGCTTCGTTCCCCTTGCCCCCTACAAAATCTTCCCTTTGGAAGATCTTCTCTTTGTCTCCAGAAATAAAATCATGTACAAAAATATGGAATTTTTTCCATTTTAAGTCATAGTTATCCTCATCTACTTTTGACTCTTTCCAAAGGAAATGTGCATTTGCTGAGGAGTGAGATCTGCTGTTTTCCAGATCTAGTTAACCCCTTCATGATCTCCAGAAGTCATTGCAATCCAGTTGTTCCTGGCCTGTGTGGGAAGTAGCCCAAATGGAATGATCAAAAGAATGTTTTGGAAATCAGATTTTCTCTTTAACCCTACAGTTCTGTAAAGAGAGTAGAGTCCAAGCTTGGGAAGGCGCCCATTTAAAAAGGGATGCCATACATAGGCAATGCATCACCTTGAAGCTTTGCTGCATTTTCAGTGCCTCTGTTCCTGGTTCAGGATTCCTAGTATATTCATCAGTGCCCTAGCAAAGGGCATTTTGGGTCATCCTTGGACTTTCACCACACATTATAGGATCAATTCCTGAGGAAGGAAGGAGAACACTCTAGAATATTGCCCAAGAAGTTTCAAGGGGAAAAAAAAACTTGTATCCTTTTCAACAATTTAATGTACTTTGAAGATGGCTAGGTTAGGAAATAATATCAAAATGTTCTGTGTTCTGGAATATTTATTTTATTTTTCCCTAGAGAGCTTCAAAGTTAATGAGGGTCAGCATGATATATTGGAAAGAACATTGGACTTGGTGTCAGGAGACCAGAGTTGGGAGTCCCAGTCACGTGATATTGGACAAGCCACTTAACCTTTATGATCTTTAGTTTCCACATCTATAAAATGGGAATAATAGCAATTCTTGCATCACTCATCTCCCTTGATTGTTGTGAAAGAGATATCACATAGCCAGACATGATGGCACATGCCAGTAATTCAAAATTAATGGGGAGGCTATGATTGGCAGATCTCTTGAGCTTGGAAGTCATGAACTGTAGTGGATTATGATGATGTGGTAGCTGTACTAAGTATGGCATTAATATGGTGGGCCTCCTGAAGATGAACCTGCCCAGGTCAGACAAAGGGTAGGTTAAAGCTTCCATGATGATCAGTAATGGAATCAGGCCTGGGAGCAGCCCCTGCATTTCTAACCTACACAAGATGGGGAAAACCAGTGAGAAGGGAAAGGAAATGAAGGGAAGGGAAAGGAAGGAAGAGAAGACAAGGGAAGGGAATGAGGGAGAAAGAAAGGTAGGAAGGAATGAAAGAAGGGGGAAAGCGAAGAAAGGAGGGAAACAAGCATTATATAAATAGAAGCTGTAGTAAACTAAGTTGAATATGAAACCGGGTTTATAGAATTTCCTTTAGAGAAGAAGAGAGAAAGATGTCCGGGTTTAAGCATATTTTGCACATGATGAGTATTTAATAAAATGTTTCTTAAATTAAATTGAACTTCAGCCCCAAAGTCATCTTCTGGCAATCTGGGGCCTTCTCTCTTTTGATGAATGACAATTTAATTCCCTTGGGAAATGGTACATAGCCTATATAATTAAATTCTAATCTGCATTTTATAGACAATAGGGTAGAATCTCAAAGAGGAGGGGAGCAATGTGGGCCTGGGTAATCAGGGAGGGCTTCATGGAGGATGTTGGGATTTGCACTGGGGTCTTGAAGGGTGAGTAAGACTTGTATAGAAGGAGAGGAGGAAGAAGGTATGAGTAAAGACATAGAGGAAGAAATGAATACAGCAGGTATTCGTGAGAGTGGGGCAAGCAAGCACAAGAGTATAAATTTAGAGTTGGGAAGAGTCTTATAAATCATCTCATTCCCTTCTTTTCTAGACAAGAAACCTGAGGTCCAGAAAAAGGGAAGTGACATGCTTGAGGTCATGCAGACAGCCAAGCCAGAAGGTGAACTCACATTTGGTGCTTTTTTCACTGAGGGAAGTAAGGAGACTTTTCCAATCGGATTAGAAGGTTCATGTTGGAAAATAAATTAGTGAATCAATATTCATTCATTAAATAAGGTTGGACAGGCAGAATGAATGGATAGTTATATTATTGAAAATTCTGAATATTAGATTGAGGGGTTTAGATTTGTTTTAAAAAGCAATGGGAAGCCACTACAGATTCTAGAGTAGGGGAATGACATGTTGCAAAAGGTTTCAAAATTTGCTCACAGTTCTGATAGAATCTGAAAGAAGGAAAGAAAATAAACTTTAATATAGTACCTACTACATGCCAAGAACTTTACAAATATTATCTCATTTGATCCTCACAACAACCCTATGAAGCAAATGTTGTTATTATCCTCATTTTACAGTTGAAGAAACTGAGGCAGACAGAGGTTGAATGACTTGCTTGGCATCACACAGCTAGTAAGTGCCTGAGGCTAGATTTGAACTCAGATCTTCCTGACTTCAGACCCAATCTATCCATTGTGCCACCTAGCTGCCTCAGGTAGTTGCAGGAAAGGAAGGGGTATGCCTTCTCCCTCCCTTGTCTCTTCTATCACTAATCCACCCTCACCTCTCCCACTGGTTGAAAGTAGAGAAACCTTCATTCTTTTCCTTTCCTCCATAAATATTTTCAGCTCTACTCAGTGGGCACCATACTGAACCCAACAGGCACATTAGGTCAGCTTAGTCAGAGTGAGATGGTCTGGGGAGTTGCTAAGCAGAGGGTGAGTTATATATCTTCCCAGAAAGACAAAAGGAGCTCATCTCATCTAATTGCTAATGGAGAATTATGCATATTTGTAAATTGTGAATGCAGGAAGAAGATGGGTGGTACTGGGGAGAGGGGAGAAGGTGGGGATCAGAAAGAATGAGAAAAATAATCAAGATGATTTGGATAGGTTCTGTCCCCACCTACCATTACCCACTCTGCACAATTACCTGAAGTAATGATAAAAAGAATGAATCATCCACATTTGCGTATGTAATACTTATAATTTCCTCCAAGATCTGTGATCTAGTGAACTTGGTTTTTCAGAGGTAGTTTTATATCTGTTATACCATTTGATACAACTCCCCTCTCAGGTAAGTGCAGCCATGACTATAGTGCAATGGAAAGAGTATTGGAGGTAGAGATGGGAAGATGGTAGTTAATATCCTACCTCAGATACTTCATGGCTAGGTGACTCTCGGCAAATTAGTTAACTTCATTGGCCCTCAGTTTCTTCCTCTGTAAAACAGAGATAATAATAGGACCTACCTTATGATGCTATACTGAGGCTCAAATGAAGCAACATTTGGAAAGCATTTTTAAACCTCAAAGCATATAGAAATGTGAATTTTTTTTCATTTGAGAAGCAGATTCAGAGGCGAAAACCATTTATCCCAGGACATACAACTAATAACTTACATTTCTGTAGCACTTTAAGGTTTTGCTGTTGAGTCCTTTTCAGTCACGTCCAACTCTCCGTGACCTCATGTGGGGTTTTCTTGGAAGAGATACTGGAGTGGTTTGCCATTTCCTTTTCCAGCTCATTTTATAGATGAGGAAACTGAGGCAAACCAGGGTTAAATGACTTGCCTAGGGTTAAACAGCTAGTAAGTGTCTGAGGCTGGATTTGAATTTATGAAGATGAGTCTTCCTGACTCCAGGCCTGGAGCTCTTTCCACTGCTCCACCCGGCTCCCCTTTAAAATTTATGAAATGCTTTCCTCACAGTGACTCTGAGAAGCTTACAGGTATGATTATTCCTATTTTATAGAGGAGGTAACTGAGCCTTAGAGATAGAAGGTGACATGCCCACAGTCACATAGTTAGGAACCATGATCTGGGACTCAGTCATGTCCTCTGATTCCAAATCCAGTAAGTGTTTTTTCCTACTATGCCATGGTTCTTTTTCAAACCTGAATTTTTATAATTTTTATTGATATCTTTATATCACCTGCATTTCATCCTTCCTCCTCCCCTTCCCAGAGGGTCATCCCTTATAACAAAGAAGAAAAAAAGTTCAGCAAAACCAACTAATACATCAATCAAGTTCAATATTATATTTAATGTTGGACACCCATAGTCCCCTACCTCAGTAAAGGAGGGACTTTGTCTCTGTTATTTAGAGCCAAGCTTGGCCATTATAATTTCACAGCATTGAGTTTTGATTTGTTGGTGTGGTTCAATTTACTTTGTTTTAGTCATTGCATATATTATTTTTAAGGTCCTTCTTTCTTCACTTTGAGTCAGTTCCTATGTCTACCCTATAACATGCTTCATCTAAATGAAATGGCAAAGTAAATTTAGAACCCAAGTCTCTGACCTTGTCTTAGGGCTCCTCTATTAGAACCAATGAGGAGAAAGATAAAAGGGATTAAAAAAAAGAAATGATACATAAAGAACAGAGCAGGAACATCTTGGGATATTTTGGTAGTTATGGACCTTCCAAAAATAGCTTACCTCATCTCCATGCAACCCCAGCTCCAGCCCTGGTGGTTGGAATTATTCCCTATTGTAAAGAAAAGTAGAGTCACCAGGGAAGCCCCTGAGATTCTGTGACTGGCTTGGTAAGTGGAGAGGGAAAAGTCCAACCCCGCAACTCCTAGATGGGTCCAGATTAAGGAGTGAAGACACGAAAGAGAGAAGCAGAATCTGAGACATGGAGAATGGGAGGAAGAAGTTTCTATTGGCGAATGTGGAGGGAGGATTTTGGAAGTTCTACCCCTTTCAAGCAATTCCAAGCAATAAAGGAATCAAAAAGCATTTGTTAAGTGCTTACTATGCTAATATGTTAAACTTACTAATGCTATTATGTTAAATGTTTCCACTCCTCACTACCTAGCCTTCATCTCCTCACCAGCAGCCTTCTCACCATGGAGATGCCTTCTCTCTCCTGATTGATAAATCTCCAGCCTGGACCACCACTTCATGACGCACCCAGAAAATGCTTACTTCACTTCCAATACCATTTCTCATTCTCCAGACTTCTCTACCTCCTCTAGAGTAGCCTTGCTCCCTTGTGGGAACCCTTCCATCTAGCCAGCCCCCCACCTTCCAGCACTCCTTTATGTGTTGTCTTTATCCATTAGAATGTAAGCTCCTTGAAGGCAGAGATTTTGCCTGTATTTGTAGCCAAGAAAAAAAAAAAGACCATAGATAGTAGCTACTCTCAAGGAGTACAGTGCCTGGCACATAGTAACGTGCTCAATAAATATACTGCCTGGGGCAGCTAGGGGGCACAGTGGATACAGCACCAGCCCTGGCTTCAAGAGGACCTGAGTTCAAATTCAGCTTCAGATACATAACACTTACTAGCTGTGTGTGACCCTGGGCAAGTCACTTAACCCCATTGCCTACCCAAAAAAAAAAAATTTAAAAATTAAAAATAAATAAATAAATAAATAAATATACTGTCTGTCTATCTATCTATCTATCTATCTATCTATCTATCTATCTATCTACCTACCTACCTACCTACCTACCAGTTACCATGCTAAATACTGGTGAATCATAAAAAGGTAAAAGCAGGTCCTTCCCTCAACAAGTAAATACCTAGGAGAGACGAAGCGTAAACAACCAGGTACATAAAACATCTGTCTGGAGTAAGTAGAAAGTCATCTCAGAGGGGAAGACACTAGTGGTTGGGGAGTAGAAAGGGTCTCCTACAGAAGGTAGACAAATGAATAGCTAAGAAAATGGAGTGACCACATTGGTGAGGATGATATTGCATCTGTGGAGAAAACTGATATAACGATTTTAGCTGGCACAGCAGAAACCATTTGGGTAAAAATTAAAGACAATAAAAGGCAGTAATGTGATTCTTAACTGTTGCTATAGACCTTCAGGGCAGTTAGAGAAAGTAAATTAGGAAATGTTTTCAGAAATGAGCTGGTTTCCAAGCAGGGATTGGAGGGGTTGCATTATAAAAACTGGAGGTGGGGGCAGGGAACAGGGAGAGGAGGATACTAGGGACTACACGTTTGGAGTCATTCCCACTACCACCAGACCCCATAGAGTACTCCACTTGGGAGAAGAATCTATTGCTCTGTGATCCACAAGAAGATTCATTCATTCATTTATTTAACAAAATTTTTTGAGAGCTTCTGCAGTGCAGAGGATTGTAGAGAGATACAAAACTCCCTGGCTTCATGGAGGTTACAATCTAGCAAGGAGATAAGCCATGAATACAAAACACAAGACATAGGGTTACAAGGTAAGGATATTGGAGAGGTACAAAAATGTGCTTTGGGAGATGTAAGGGAGAATGGTCATGGCTGACAAGGGGGATCAGAGAGGATGAGCAGATGATGAATAGAAAAGGAAACTATACCTGAAAGGACCGAGAGAGTAGCCAAACAATAGAGCTGGGTGCAAAGAAAAGACTTCTTACACACACACACACACACACATACACACGTAATATAGTCTTCCCTCTATCCAAATCCTACTGGGGAGGAAGCATGATACAGTGAAAAGAACTGTCAGTCAGTCAATCAACATTTATTATTCCCCTACTATGTGCCAGACACTGTGCTAAGAGCTGAGCGTACAAAGGCCAAGAACTGTTCCTACTTTCAAGGAACAGTTCCTACTCTTCACTGGCTGAAGAGTCAGAAGACTTCAGGTGGAGTTTCAGTTCTAGAACTTATTGCTTGTGTGTCCTTGGGAAGTTCCCTTCTCTGCACCTCAGTTTCTTCATTTATAAAATGAAAGGGTGGGGTTAGATAACCTCTGAGGCCTCAGCTCTCAATATATTATCCTATATTATCCTTTCTTCAAAGATCTTTCTCCTCGTCTCCTCCAGGAAAGCTTCCCTGACTCTTCTGATTTCCAATAGCATTTTGGTATAATGAATAGAGATGGAGATCTGGGTTCAAGTCCTTCCTCTGACGTATATTGGCTGTATGACCTTGGGTAAGTCACTTAACCTCTCAATCAATCTACAAACATTTTAAAGAATGTCCTCCATACTAGGCGTTGTGCTAGGTGCTGGGGAGCCAAAGACGCAACCTGAAATGGCCCCTGCCCTAAGGGAGCTTCCATTCTAGTGATGCCCACAAATAATTTTCTAAAACCAAAAGGTGTAGAACAATGACTGCCTCTATTGGTACTGACCTGAAGTCATCTGAACCAAGGACCACTCCTCACATTGCATTGTCTTCTGGCTATGTCATAGGCCTCCCCTTCAAGGACAGAGTTGGGTAGATGAGTATTGAGTATTTATTGAATAGAATTGAAGGGAAATCAATTCTTTCATCTGCCCTGGCTTCCAACAGGTTCCAAACACTTGCTCTTGTATTCTCCTCATTAGAAGTAAATCATCTATTCTCGTTAGAAGATGATGTGAGGACATTCATTGAGAATTGAAAAGGCTTGTAAAACAGAGGCAGAGACAGGTGGTCTCAGAGCAGGCGCCTTGCCGAAGGCCCAGTTTGCAGATGTTCCAGGAGAGGCTTTAAGACAGCAATCACAAACAATCACAGGATCCAAGGTCTAGGCAATGGCTCAAGAGCCAGAATGGACCCTAGAGACGCTCTAACCCAATAGCCTCATTTTACAGATGGACAGACTGAGGCCCAGGAAGGGGTTAGTGACTTGCCCAAGGTTGCACAAATAGTAAATCATATCTTTCAGACCTGTGAAAGACTTTAAAGAACATTTAGTCCAATGTCTATCTATTTTACATATCACAAAACTGAGGCTCAGTAAGACATGACTTATCCATGGTCACACAGCATGCTTATACTCACATTTGGGTCCCCAGACTCCAATCCAGTGCCCTTTCCACCATGCCCCATTGTTTCAGAGCAATGTTAAAGAACGTACTTATGAATCCATTTGGAAATTTGCTGCACAGACTTGGAATATAGTTAAAATAATCACGTTAATAAATAATTTTCTCTCATTATAATTTGGCACATTAGCCAGGGCAGATTAGCAATTTGTTCCTGCCAGTAAGTGCAGTGGTTGGAAGGCATCATGCTCCAGAGCCATTTTCCCACAGGTAATAGTCACTCTCCAAGTGCTAATGTCATTGTCCCTGAACAAACAGGCCTGCTGGGAAGTAAAGCTGAGTAGGTGGCTGCAGTGGGAATAGATCCCAGATCTCTTGCCTCAAATTCTTCCTTGAATTTGAACAATAAAAAGGCTACTGGGTTCAAATCCCAGGTAGGCCATCTTTCTAACCATATGACCTTAGACGAGTCACTTCTGCCTCTCTAAACCTCAGTTTCCTCACCTGTAAAATGGGAATAACAATCTCTGCCCTGACTACTTTATCTAGTTGTTCTGAGGACCAAATGAGACAACAACTTTGGAAGTGGCTTGAAATCATAAAGTACTATGTAAATGTAAGCCATTGTTATCATAAATTCTTTTCACAGGCTCCAGAGACAATGGTTTAGTATACGGAAAGCAAGTAGTACTTGGGATCAGAGGATGGGGCTTGAATCCTGTCTTTGTTACTACCTGTGTGACCTTTGTCAATCCACTTCCCACCTCTACTCCAATGGAGTCAAATGAGATGATTGGTAAGGCCCCTTCTAGTTCTGAATGTTTGCCCCTACCATCCCGTGTTTCCAGACTACTTGCTAAAGACTCTCTCTACTCCTCCCCACCATGTCTATCTCTGCCCCTCCCTTTTCTCTGTGTTTCTTCTCTCACTCTCTCTCTCTCTCTCTCTCTCTCTCTCTCTCTCATCTGTCTCTTTCTTCTCTTCTCTCTCTTTTCTCTCTCTCTCTTTTCTCTCTCTATTTTCTCTCTCTCTTCTCTCTCTCTCTTCTCTCTCTCTGTTTTCTCTCTCCTCTCTTCCTCTTCTCTCTCTCCTCTCTCTCTTCTTTCTCCCTTTTCTCTCTCCTCTCTCCCCTCTTCCCTCCCTCTCCCGTTTTTCCTCCTTCCCCCTCTGCTTCCAATATAATGCCTCAGATCTGCCAAAACACACCCCACATCCCAGCATTACTCACCCCACAGAGGGGGCATCCTGAGTCAGAACCATGAGAGACACATTGCCTTTTATTATTATTATTAAATTGACCACACCAGCCAACCACACCTATAACCCAGTTTGCTGCAGAGCAGGTGGGATTTCTGTTTTGATTTCACGTTGTATAGTTTCCTGCCCTTATGTGGTAACAGGAAGGAGAAAATCATACACACAACTGAAAATCCACTCCAAGGAAACAGAGAGAAGGTCCGCAGCTTGGAGTCACCATCTTTTGGCAGGCACTGATCGGTTCCGACTCTCCCAAGAAGACCATAATTGAGAGCAGCACTAGGTTATCTGTGATTGTGCATCTAAAAAGAGAAAAAAAAATTAAGCGAGAAAAATAAAAATTAAAAAAAATCTGAATTGCTTAGCATCTGAATTGCTTCCTGAAGACATAGAACTTAAACATGATTAATTTTTAGGCTTTTTTGTGAATAAGAGCTGATTAAATGTTTATATTTTCCATCATTTTGCTGAAAGCGTGACTACATTATACCAGCAGAGCTGCACTAACTAAATAATATTTCTGTTACTTTTATTACATTTATTCTGCAACATTAGGAAACAAGATCACTGCTATCATTACATCAATCCAAATATGGCATTAAAATCAGGGGGTTGACAGAGAGTTTCTCCTCCAAGATATACCTGTAGATTGAATTTCTAGACCCCTAAGGAGAGGGAGCAGGGAAGGGGGCGGGGGAGGGGAAGGGGGCCAAGAGGAAGGACGACATTTTTTAAAAGAGGAGGGAGGAATAAGAATTCATAGAGCTCCTACTATGTGCCAGGCACTGTACTAAGAGCATTTGATGAATATTATCTCATTTGATCCTCACAACAACCAAAAGAAGGTTAGCTAAGTCTCCCACTGCTAATTTCCCTTTCTGCTACCCTTGCCGTCTTCGCTTCTTGTACTGGCATCTCCTCAACTGTCAGCCAAATAAATTCAGGCCCATCTGGAAGTTTTGGTGCAAGAGTTAAAAACTGGCTCACAAAGGGTGCCTGAAACTTTCCTGATTATACTGGAAATTCTCTGTTCATCGAGTTCCGCAGCTGACCAAATTTTGATTACAAAGGTGTTGTTTATATTGTCACCATAATACCAAGTGCAAAAATGAGATGAAATATATTTTGACTGGTTTATAAAAAAACAATCTGACATAAAGTAATATTCATCTTTGATGAATCCAATATTCTTAGGGAATGATATTAGGCAGTATCTATTATATCTTTCATTGTGTTCCCATCTGCCCTTTTCAGGAGCTAAATTATGTGCATTAGTACGTAAATGGGCTAATGCCTGTCTGTATTTAGAGGACTGCACGCCGTGAATATATTCTCTGCTTCAAGAAGTAATTGGTAATTACAATGGTCATTTAGGCAATCACTGTCTCTGCTAGATTCATGTCATTCTTAAAAATAACTAGCTCTTAACCTTTGACAGAATTCTACAGAAACTGTTCATCATCGCCCACGCTCTGATTAATTTCACACATACACAAACCTGTATCAATAAAAGTGATGGTTTTACATTTGTTAACCACAGCAATTTGCCTCACTCATCAAAACAGCTTAATATCAGGTAACAGTGTGCTCCAAATCTCATTAGTTTCATTTTATAAACAGTTTTATAGTACCTTACTTAGGCGAGAAAACAGGGCATATGAGCTTTTCTCCTTTGCAAACAGTCTCTAAATGTAATGCTTTGCCATATTTATGGCATACATTTTTTGGGGGGGGGGAGAACTTAAATGAAACTTAAGAAAAATTACAGATGTTGCAAAATGCAAGTTTCTAATTATTTACGGGCCGCTCTAAATTGCAATCCCCCCTCCCATTATCTAGAGCATTTGCCTATGTACTGGATGGCACAGAAGGATTGAGAGAAGGAGAAAGGAGAGTTAAAATGTCAGGCCAATGATGAAGGATCCTGAATTCAGGAAACTCCCAATACCTTGCAGTTCCTCTTTTGTTGTGCTCCTGAATTCAGTTCCTGGACCTGTTAGAATTCATCTTTAAAAAAAAAATCCTCACCATTTATCATTCTTTTTTATGTATGTATGTATTAAAAAAAAAACACCACAAAACCAAACAAATAAGTCATAATAGGAGAACCAAGGGCATGATGTCATTATTTACATGTAAAGCTGCAAGGCAGATCTAGCTGCAGCAAAGGGAATTAGAGAGACCTTTCAAAGCCTGAAGAGATCATCTAGTCTGATCTATTGAAGACTAGTCTATTTTTTCCAGTTAATATAATTATGTCGAATTACAGAACCACTCGTATTACTGAGGTAAAATTAGGCTTTGTCATCACAAAAATACCCTCCATTTTTTAACTTAAACTGCTTTTCCATGTATTGTAATGCACTAAGGTCTTTAAATTGAATTGCGTCTTTCAACTTTCTAGGCTGAGTCCTGACCAAACAGAGGCTTTGCAGAAAGCTTATTTTCTGAACCCTGGGAAGGCTGAAGATAGTCAGGGATGGCTCTCCCTGTCTCCCAAGCCCACTGTTAGCTGTGCAGTGTCAGAAGGAAGAATGCTAGAGTATGGGTTTCAGAGAGAAGATGGCAAGTGCACACCAATGAGGAGATTGCAGAGTGTACCCCATGATACAGGAAGGTGGGGTGTCAAAGCACCAAAGTATGTGACTGATGCCCCTGAGATAGCTTATGGTCATGCTTACTTTGTCAGAACCAGAGACAGAACAAAACCTTCCCCTAGTCCAAAACAGACAGATTTCAGCCCTGTGACCAGTAGAGTCCATTCTCATCTTCATTTACCAGCTAGGGATCAGGTAATCATAAATCTTGAGCTACAAGGGCCCTTAGAGACCATCTAATCCAACCCACACATACACACACACTTTATAGGTGGTAAAAGTAAGGCCATAAACAGAAATGTGCTGGAGCCAGCTTATTCCAGCTTGCAAGAGCTGATTGCTAAATTTTAAGTGTATTTTATACTTCGAAATTAGCAAATGCTATAAATCAAGGCTTAGTTGATCATTTTTTTATTTCTAGACTTAAGAAAATAATGAAGAAATGGTACAAATATAGATTAAATTTAAAAGTGCATTTTGTGTATTTCTTTTTCTCAGAGATTAAGTCATTAAACATTTACCAGCATACTGCTGCCCATAAAAGTTAAATAATTTTGCCAGTGTCACACAGGTAATGAGTATCAGAGCTAAGATTCAAATTCATGACTCTTGACTCCAAATTCTACGTTCTTTCTGTCACATCATTTTACTTGATAGCAATCTCTTGGTCTGGACATTCTAGAGACCAGTAAGGAATCTTGGCTAAAAAAAGGTCCTCCACCCCTTCTCCATACTTAGGGTACCAGCTGGCCTTATTATTGGGAATCAGTTTTATCATCTTCATCAAATACCTTTCATTAAGGGCCTAATTGCACATGGCATTTTACAACAAAAACAACACCTATGACACTTATAAGCTAAGACAAATCCACCAGATAGTAGGACAGACTATTATTCTATACCTCACTGACTATTCATTTGGTGGGTTATGTTAAGCAAAAGAATGAACTAGAATCATTAAAACATTCATGAATGGTGCTTAAAGTTCTATTTCTCTTCCCCCAAGAAAGTGTCCAATCAATAAAACCTTTTTTTCATTCTTTTATTCATCCTACAAACATTTGCTTGATGCCTATGACCTAAACAGCCTTCTGCCAGGTTCTGAAAGAGGTTCCTGTCTTCAAGGAGCTAAGAGCCCTACAAAAGAGGATGTCATACATACCAATAACTACAGTGCAAAAGTGGGGTCAGTGCCCTACTTTTTATTTTGAAGTCCTTGAATGTGAAAGTTTTGCAGAAGTCCTATAAGAAGAGAAGGACGAAGAAAAGTATTAGAAAAAATAAGATAGGAGATTTTTGTTGTTCTTGAATTGTTTTCCAGTCGTGTCTAACTCTTCATGACCCCATTTGGGGTTTTGTTGGCAAGGATACTGAAATGGTTTGCCAGTTCCCTCTCTAGCTTATTTTACAAATGAGGAAATTGAGGCAAAGAGGATTAAGTGACTTGCCCAAGGTCACCCAGCTAGTAAGGGTCTGAGACTGGATTTGAACTCAAAACTCAATAAATTCATATTCAACAGATATGTATTAAGGTGCTTTCTTTGTGCAGAGTACTGTGCTAAGTACCGAGGACAATGCAAAATTTATTGTTTCTGAAAATATTAAAATGTCATTGTCCTTGATCTCATGAAGCTTCACAGGGGAAAAGACAAGGAAGAAAAAGGGAAAAGGGGGAGGGAGAAAAAAAGGAGGAGATAAAGGAAGAGCCCTTTGTAGATGAAAGCTTTGACTGGTCTCACACCTAGTCTGAGGTCTTGCACCCAGCCTGATATGATACAGTCAGAACTGTACTGAAGCCAGCTCAAAACCGTTCAAGAAAGACTATTATTAAATTTTCAGTGAAAGCAATTACATGTCTGACATTGGCAAACTGTACAAACCAGGGCTTGACTTATTGTTTTGTTGATTGTCTAGATTTAAGAAAATGATGCAGAAAATGTTAATAATGCAGATCAAACTTAAAAGTGTGTTGTGGGTACACTTTTTTCCCCCCAGAGAGCCAGTTGTTAAATATTTGCTAGCACAGAAAGTGAAACCAGCCTTCATAAACACATTTTCAGAACCAAAGGCTTGTCTTAACTCACCAATCAGCTTTAGGAGTGAGGCAAGAATCATCACATGCTCATATATATGCACATATACACATATAATACGCCTATACGTGTGTCCTACATATCTATATGTGCATACATATCCATGTATGTATGTATGTATGTATGTATTTGGAATCCTTAGAGTCCTAGAGCTCTAAGGGAAACTCAAGGGACTAACCGGCTCAACCTCACCTACCCCCTAATATCCCCCCACCTCCTCACCATAAGAGGGAAATACAAAGTCACAGCAGGACTAGGGAGAGTGCTAGGTAATCCAGACAATCAACTCATAATTATTCATGAATAGATAGAAAGACAGATAGAGACAGATGAATAAACAAATAAATAACTAAATGAACAAACAAGGAGAGAGAGGGAAGATAGGAGGGAGAGAGGAGGAGGAGGAGGAGAGAGAGAAAGACAGAGACAGAGAGGGAGAAAGAAAGAGACAGACAGACAGACAGAGACAGAGACAGAGAGAGAGGGGAGGAGGGAGGGAGAGACAGAGCCAGAGAGAGAGAGAGAGAGAGAGTCAGAGTCCGAGGCTGTTCTGTAGATTACTCATGGTGGTCAAAAGTCCTCCTGGCCAGCCAGTCTTCAGGCTGCCGACTTCAGAGCTGGGACAGGATGGGGTCAGCACTGGTCAGGGAGAGAAGTAAGGGCCTTAGTATTTGTGGATGTATATGTAGGTATGTGCATGTACTACTAATGATATTTCAGCCTCTGTTCTGTGTTACCTGCCCTTGTTTTCCTCTACATTTAGGCAGCTAGGTGGCCCAGTGGTTGGAATGCTGAGCCTGGAGTCAGTAACACCTGAGTTCAAATCGGGCATCAGACACTTACTAGCTGTGTCACCCTGAGCAAGTCATTTAGTCCCTGTTTGCCTCAGTTTCCCCAAATGTAAAATGGGGATAATAATAGTATTTACCTCACAGAGTTGTTGTGAGGATCAAATAGAATATTTGTAAAATATTTATGTGAAACAGTGCCTGACACATAGTAGGTGCTATTTCAATGCTTATTCCCTTCCCTATTCCCTCCTCTCCCCACATTAGCATAGATAATTGGGAGTTGACATTACAATTTTTGTTTTTACAAATTCAAAATTAAAAAGAGAACTATTATGCTGGTTGTGTGATGGTGGAGTAGTGGAGTAAGAATATAAGGTTTATGTAAGACAATCCCAGCCTTGTGGAATTTCTAGCCTTACCAACCCAGGTAACTATAATACATAATATCACATGCTAAGTGCCTTTTAGAGTTGAAGAACAAAATGTTCAACTAAACTTTCCTCTTTAGGATTCTCTGACCTAAAAGGAAGAAGAGAGAAAGAGAAAGCAGAATGGAAAAAGGAGAAGAGATCTCATAGTGCAGTGAAAAGAGCACTGAACACAGAGCCTCAGGACCTAAGTTCAAATCCCCGCTCAGTCACTTACTAACTGTGTGACCTCAGACAAGTCTATAACTTCTCTGGGCCTGTTTCCTTATTTGTAACAGGAGAGGATTGGATTAGATGGCTTCTAAAATCTCTTCCAACTCTACAGCAATGCACCTGTGGTGAAGGAGAAAAGGGAATAAGAAGTCGAAGAAAGGAATAACAAAGGGAAAAGGAGAAGGACCTTGTCTCCTGCTTAGAACAGCACTCACACAGTAGGGTTGGAAGCCAACAGATAATTCCCAGGATATTTAATTACCCAACTGGACCAGGCCTCTATACTCTAATTAAAGGGAGGCCCCTCAGGAGCAGGCCCCCTGTGGATGAGGCCAGATGGCTTGGAGAGGGCATCTCCCGGAGAGCTCAGAAGCATCAGAGATGCCATCCCATGAATTGTGCCAGCAGGCCCACAGAAAGCAGAAAGAACTGGGGACAGAAACATGTGGTGACTCGTTCCCAGGCACCTGGTGACTCAGAATGTTTCAGGGTCTAGCCTATCACTGCTAACTCCCAGTGAAAGATTTCTTCCTTTCATTTACTTCAATTAGCACTTAAGTGTTTAATAGGCAAGTCCATAAGATCATAGATTATGGGATCTCAGACCCAGAACTGGAAGGGACCTTAGAGGCTACCTAACCCAATCCTTCCATTTTACAGATGAGGAAATTGAGGCTTGAGGAGGTCAAGCCCAAGGTGACACAGGTCATGCCAGAGATGAGATCTGAATTTACAACTTTTGACTCCAGGATTAATGATCCTGGCACCAATTTGTAATATTTGCTACCAACTACCCGACCCAAATCCTAACATTTCCTAAGTTGAAGAGCTATAATTTAGGTCAAATAGGATGCAAAATGGGATGGGATGGGTAGTTCTGAAGCACCAGAATTTTCTCCCTTGGGAAATTATAGCACATCGCCACCCAGGTTCTAGGTTAGGAGCTGGTAGTACAAAGACCAAAATGAAGCAGTCCCCACCCACATGAAGCTACCATTCTGCTGAGGGAATACAATGGATGTGTAGATAAGTACAAAATAGAGAGAAGGCAAATACAGGGTGATCCGGGCAAAGCGATCTAGCCCAGACTCTGCCACCAATTTGCCGAGGACCATCTCTATCCTCATCTATGAAACAAGGGGAATAATTCATGCCTTTCCTTTTTCACTATTGCGCTCCTGGATCAAATACAATAAAATACATGTGACATCACCTTGGAAAAAAACAAATGGCTTTACACGAAAGCACCTAAGAAATGGAAGGCAGAAGCCCAAGGGCTTGGGGAGGACAGAGTACTCCACCTTCTTCAGGCCCATAGTAAATCTCTCCACAATAATCTCCAAGTCCCCCATTGAAAGCTAGGCTCAGTTCAAGCAAGAGGCTGCAGGAATAACATTTACTGTATGACCTTAGGTGGGCAGCTAGGTGGCTCAGTGGACAGAGTACTAGGCCTGGAGTCAGGAAGATCTGAGTTCAGACTTGGCCTCAGACACTTACTAGCTGTGTGACTCTAAGCAAACTTAACCCTGTTTGCCTCAGTTCCTCGTCTAAAAAATGGGGACATGCTAGAGAAGGAAATGGCAAACCACTCCAGTATCTTGGGCAAGAAAACCCCATGGACAAGTCCAGAGGGCCACAAAGAGTTAGATACTACTGAATGACAGCAACATGTGACCTTAGGCAACCCTTTCCTGGGCCTTGGTTTCACACTCTGTAAAATGAGGGGGTTTAGGGGTGGCTAGGTGGCATGGAGCACTGGCCCTGAAGTCAGAAGGACCTGAGTTCAAATCTAGCCTTAGACATTTATTAGCCGTGTGATCTGGGCAAGTCACTTAACCCTGATTGCCTCCAAAAAATAATTTTTTTTTAAAATGAGGGGTTTTAACTAGATGATTTTGAAAGTCCTTTCCAGTTCTATAATTTGATGACTCTGTGCAGTCTTGCTGAAAGCTGAAGGAGGAGTGTGTGGGAAGAATAATTGAGAGAGGGGCAGGGGCTCCCCTTATCTTCAGTGTGGCAAGCCTAGATCATCACCTAGTGAGGCCTTTCGATGGCCCTTTCTGAAGCATTCCAGATTCCATCCAGCCCACAGCTAGAAAACCCCTCCGCCCGAAGGCACCTTCTGCTCCCCCACACTGTGTTCTCCCTCTGCACCCGAGACGCTGAATGTGGGTGTAAGAATCCAGAAGGGAGCTCCTAATATTGGAACTTGAGAGAATATGGTAACCCAAACACTGGAGAGAGAAGGAAGCTTTGGCTGGGGTTGGGTTTTATCTTCAGGTTGGAAAAACGTTAATAATTTTTCCTCTCTCTCTTTCTCTCTTTTTTTAAGCATAAAAGGTAAAGAATATTACTATGATTCTCATCCTTCTTTTGACAGGTATATGATAATAGGATGGTTTTATGTCTACAAAGGTCAGGTATAAAAATTCACAACCCTCTCCACAAATATATGCAGCAGGAATATAAAGATCTAAGAAAAAAACAAATAAGGAATATTCTCTGGGTTTTTCAATTTACTGAGACCCTTTTTATGTTCTCTGTTAAGTCCTGCTCTAATTTATGCAGCAGGAGAGCAAGGATGACTCAAAACAAGGGGGATTTTATCTTTAAATGCTCCAAACCATAATGTATGCCACCCACTCCCCCACCCAAATCCCAACATTTCCTAAAATGAGGAGCTATAAATTAGGTCAGATGGGCTGCAAAATGGCATGGGTGGTTCTGGTGCACCAAAATTTGCTCCCCTGGGAAGTACTGAGTCCTGAGCCCCCATTCCAGCAGTGGGGAGAGGGAACAAGCATTTATTAAGTATCTGCTATGGCCAGGAACTTTGCTAAACACCTTATGAATATCTTACTTGATCCTCACAACAACCCTGTTAGGCAGGTGCTATTATTACCCTCATTTTAAGTTGAGGAAACTGAGGCAAGCAGGGTTAAGTGACTCACCCAGGGTCACACAGCTAGCAAATGTCTGAGGCTAGATTTGAATAAAGGCTCAGCTCTCTATCCACTGTACCACCTAATAGCAACAGAAAAAATTAGGAAATATTTTCTCCATCCCACAGGATCATGTCTTCATGGACAGATCTTCCATCTTTCTGTCCGTCAGCTGCACCCCTCTGTACGTGTGGCCTAGACCAGACTCTTTCAAAGTTCACTAGCCATGCTGACTAGTTGGCTAGTGTGAAGGATGAGGCTATCCTTCCCAAAATGGCCCTACACAAAGTGGATACAAGGTAAATACAAAGTAATATGGGCAGAGTAATCTAGCCACCTGGTTTTCCCATAAGACATTGGGGTGTTTTCTAGGAGGAAAGAAGACTGAAAAAGTTAAAAGCACAATATAGGATCACAGATTTTGAACTGGAAGTGATCTTCCAACCCCCCCCACCCCCCACATACACACCCACATACACATTTTACAGAGGAAGAAACTGAGACCCAAAGAAAAGGCATGCCTGTCTGAGATCACACAAGGAGTTAAATATAGAGCCAAAATTCCAGCTGAAGTAATCTGATCCTAAATCCATTCTTCTGTCCATTGCACCCCAGCTTGCCTCTTTGTATGAAGGGAAGAGCTTATTATTTTAAGTACTTTCTCATACATTATCCCATGTGACCTTTGCCCTCCCTTTCCTCTTCTTTCTCACCTTGACAAAACCACCAAAGTTGGTATAACAGACATTATTAAATTTCTCATACTAAAGAGGAAACTGAGGCTCCCAGAGAGGTTAGATAACTTGCCTAGAGTCACACAGAAATTTATTGGAGGATTGTAATCAGGGTGTAATAGAGCCAGCTTAAATTAACTCAAGAGAGTGTGTTGTTAAATTCTCAGTATGAGCATTTCATTATGAGCATTTACACCTTCAAAATCAACAAACCCTACAAATTGGAGCTTGGTTTATTGTTTTGATGGTTGTCTAGACTTCAGAAAGTGATGGAAAAATGTTGGTAATGTCAATTAAACTTGAAAGTGTGTTGCGTGAAAGTATTTATAGCAGCTCTTTTTGTGATAGCTAAGAACTAGAAATAGAAGGAATGCCCATCAACTGGGGAATGAATAAACAATAAACAATGAATAAACAAACTGTGGTATATGACTGTGATGGAATGTCATTGTGCTACAGGAAGTGACAAGCCGGATGGTTTCAGGAAAACTTTGAAAGACTTACATGAACTGATGCAAAGTGAAGTGAGCAGAACCAAGAGAATGTTGTATGTGGTAACAGCAATATTGTACAATGAAGAACTGTGAATGACTTAGCTATTCTCAGCAATACAATGATCCAAGAAAATCCCAAAGGACTAATGATAAAGCATACTATCTGCCTTGAGAGAAAGAACTAATATTGTCTGAATACAGAATGAAGCATGCTATTTTTCACTTTCTTTCTTTCTTTTTTTAAACTTGAATTTTCTTGTGCAAAATGACTAATATGGAAATGTTTTACATGACGGTACACGTATAACCTATATCTATTTACCTTCTCAGGGAGGGGGGAGAGGAAGGAGAGATAGAATTTGGAACTCAAAACTTTTTTTACAATGTGAAAAAATTGTTTTAACATGGAACTGGGGACTGTGATATTCCATCACAATCATATACCACCATTTGTTTGGCCATTCCCCACTTGAAAGGCATCCTCTCAATGTCGAATTCTTAGTCACCACAAAAAGAGATGCTATGAATATTTTTGTATGTGTGGGTCCTTTTCCCCTTTTTTGATGTCTTTGGGACATAGACCTAGCAGTGGTATTGCTAGGTCAGCAACAAGCATTTATTAAGTGTTCACTGTGTGTCAGGCACTGTGTTAAAACCTGGGAATATAAATACAAGTAGAAAGAAAGACATTGCCTGCCCTCAAGGACCTGACATTCTAATCGGAGGGAAGATAGTGCATAAAAAGAAGCTGAAAAAGGGGAGAGGAGGAAGACACGGAGGCAGTAGGCCCAGGGACATGGGAGACAGGAGTACAACCTGAGTAAGAGTGAGGACATGATGGGCTGGGTGTTTTTCCTTAAAATAGAGATCTTGGGAGGAACCAAGCCATCAGAGGGGAAGGAGAGCACTTCCAATGTAAGAAATAGATCAAAGTGGATTGAGTTTCTAGGGTGGAAAAATTTCTGTGGCATGGTTAAAAAAAAAGTTGAGAGAGTCAGGAGTGCACCCTGCACTTTCTAATCTACAAGATCCAAAAGGGCAGGAACCAAGTGTTACTCACCTTTACATCTCTCATAGCACCAGTCACAGTGCTTTTGCATATGCTCAGTAAATGTCAGATGAATGACGAAATGATTTGAAGTCCCACGCTGGACTGCTCATCTTGTATTCCTGGACCCACAACAGGTAGCTAATGAATGCTAATTTATATGCATAAGTGCTATCTCACATATTCCAAACATCTTTCTTTTTTAAAATAATAATATTCTATAGATGATCAACTCTGTGGTTCACTATGATCACTAGATCCTTTTCTGCCTGGGTTTCACATTGTTAAGTATTCCTCTCCTGAAGATGTGTCCTTGGTTTTCTACTATAGTTCCAGTCTCAAGAAAAAAAAAAATTGTTGTTGTTATCATTGAGTTGTTTCAGTCACATCCGACTATCTGTGACCCCATTTGGGGTTTTCTTTGCAAGGATACTGGAGTGGTTTGTCATTTCCTCCTCCAGTTTATTTTACAGATGAGGAAACTGAGGCAAACAGGATCACACAGCTAGCAAATGTCTGAGGCTGGATTTGAACTCAGGAAGATGTGTCTTGCTAACTCCCAGCCCACACTCTATCCGCTGCACTACCTCATTGCCTCAAGAAAAAAGTAGCATACTTGTAACAAGGTTTTCATACTCTTAATAAGGCCATGGGCCTTATTCCCTAGTTGGAATAGTTATTCCTCATCTCCTAATAAGGCTGCCCTCATACCTGACAGAACCAGACCACTAAGCGTGCTCCACAGTTCTCACAAAGCCTTAGGAACATGACTCATTTGCAGCCTTTTGACCAAGCCATGTAGAATACAGTGCAGATACCACAATCTAAGATTATTATTTTTCCAGGGACAGTGAAGGAGTGACCATGGCAGGCCTTCAACAAGCCATATGGCTTTGTAATTCCCCACCATTGTGTGCACTCAAGTATACATACGCACTACTGGGAGTGCAGCACCAAAGAGGCCGACACATCTATTTTGGTGTCCTGAGTCATCCCTTGAAAAGGGATGTACAGCTGACGACATGCCCCATCCAGCTATTAATATGAAAACTGTAGCTTGTGGTGCCAAAGGAAGAAAGGGGGAAAAATGTGTCTGGGAACATGCAGCCTGATTCAGTAGGAAAAGACTGCACTAGGAGCCAGGAAGCCTGGGTTCTGACCTAGGTTCTGCCACTAGTTCTTTGTGAGACCTTTGGGTAAGGCATTTTGCGTCCAAAGGCCGAAGTTTCCTTCTTTATAAAATGGGTACTGTATACCTCTTCTTTCTGCCTCATGAGGCTGTTATGAGAATTAGAATTCTCCAACAAATATAAGATACGAGAGATAAATTATAAACATACAGGTAGATAACTGGGGTGAGCTTGGTGCAGTAGAAAACCACTAGATTTGGCATTAGATGTTCTATGTTCAAATCCTGTTTCTTCTGGTTAATACAGTGTTGAACTTGGAATCAGGAAGATGTAGGTTCACATCCCACTTCTGACATTTATTAGTTGTGTGATCCTGGAGAAGACATTTATCTTCTCTGTGCCCCAGTTTCCTCATCTATAAGATGAGGGGATTGGACTCCAATACCTCTAAAAACCTTCACCAGATCCTACTATCCTCTGGAGTTATCATCCTCTATCTTTCCTCCCTTTCTTAGGCACACATGTAGAAAAAGCTGTCTACATTAACTGTCTCCACTTCCCTCCCCAATCCTCAACCCTTTGTAGTCTGGCTTCTGACCTCATCACTCAACTGAAGCTGCTGTCTCCAAAGTTAACAGTGATCTCTTAATTGTCAAATTGGATGGTCTTTTCTTACTCCTCATCCTTCTCAACCTCTGCTTCATTTGACACCATTGACCATCTTCTCTTCCTAGATATTCTCTCCTTTCTGGGTTTTTGTGACTGATTTCTTCTAGCCCACCTCCTAGTTGTCTTAGCCCTCCTTCTCAGTCTCCTCTGCTGGATCATCATCCACATCATGTCCCTTAACTTTGAGTGTTTCCCCAGCATTCTGTTCTAGACCGTCTTTTTCCACTACACTCTATCTGTCACAGCCTGTCTGTCTATCTGTATATGTATTCAAATTCACACTATTCAAAGTTATAATTATGTAAAATGTAGTCATTGATTGCAGCCCAATCAAAATGTACAATATGAATTCAAATAATGCAATCACTTTATGGAATTCATTTTTTGTACTAGTTGGGACCTAGCTGTACAAAATAGTTAAATATGAGAGAGAGGAAGGTTGAGGAGAGTGAGGTGAATCATCACTGACATTACTTCATCCTCCTGACCTGGCCTAAAGGCCATCATACCTAAGGTTCTGATGACTTTCCTGGTTGACTTCTGTTACTGCCCCTGCCTCTATGCTCCTGTCTCCCCTCAGTGCTTCATGCTAGGCCTTAAGTTTTCTCTTGTGTGGGAAAAAATTCATCATAAAAAAGACTTGGTGGACTTGGAAGTAGGGAGACCCATTTGAAATCTTGCATCAGACTAACTTGAGACCCTAAATAAATTACTTAACCTCTCTATGCCTCAATTTCCTCAGCTATAAAATGATCCAGTGATGCCTATGGTCCCTTCTACCTCTAAACTCTTAGCCCTATTTTCTTGTTACTTCATACATTACTAGCCTATCTGAGTCTTTGGGGAAAATCTTTTCTAAGTCCCCTACTGGAAAAGAGAGAGACAGGGAGAGAGAGAGAGAAAGAGAAAGATGCAATATGCATATGATATATTACTATTAACACAACTGAGTTGCCAACTGCCTGAAATTAAAATAGTAGTAGCAAATTTTGAGTTTAGTGTTTCAAATTTGTTCCCTCCAAGAGGGATCACTCTGACCTTTCCAATGTCTTACTTGACTTTTACATCCATAAAATAGGGATAGTACTCCTACCACTGAAGGTGCTTTGGGATCCCTGTCAGGATATAAATAACATATCATCAAATGACAATGATTGCTGTCACTATTAGGTACAATAACTGTACTTTACAACCTCTTTGTACAATTACTGCACAGTGACTACTGTGTCTACATATTGATGCCAACAACAGGGTGATAGAAATGACCATGACTCTTTACCAGATGCCTTTTATGGAAGTCGGTGCACCAGCAAATTTCACCCATATTAACTCTGCTGCTTTTATACACAGTGCTAATTAAAATCCCTCCCTTAAAAGTTGTTATCTCCCAGATGCTGTGTAAACAGTAAATATGCTGAAGAAATCCCCCTATTACAACACAGGAGTGTGTCAGTTTGTTTGTTGTGAGAAACACAGTGAAGTGGGTGTATAGAGTGTGTGTGTGTGTGTGTGTGTGTGTGTGTGTGTGTGTGTGTGTGCTATATCACTATAACCCTGACAGTCTCATGATCCACTGTTAGACCACCTAGGTGGGGCCTGGCCTGACTATACTCATAGCAAGGATGATTCATAGATTTCATAAGATTCAGAGTTGTAAAGGATCTTAAAAGTCCTTATATTGAGGGCATCATTTTATATATAGGAAAACTGAGAACCAGAGAGAGGAAATGATTTGGTGAAGGACACAGAAGCAGCAAGTGGGGAAGCTGGGATTTGAACCTAGTTTCTGTGACTCCAGTGTTCTTTCCTTCCCCTCCTATGCTCAGATGGATGGACCTGTTTTCCTTTTCTCCTGCTGTTTTGATATCCATAAGCCATCAGGAGATGCTTCTTTCCTCCCCATGTGGAATTCAAGTCTGTAGAATTAGAAGCAATGGACAAGTGTTAAAGGAAATAGGATAGGGGGTATGGAGGAGACAGCAGCTGTGTTTTTACCCACTGAGTGGAATAATCACTAGGCTAGGACTTAGGGGACTGTGTTTGGGTCCTAGTTTTTCAACCAACTCACAGCAAGGCATTATACAAGTCATTCCCCTTCTCTGTGCCTCAGTTTCCTGCTCTGTAAAATGAGGTGGTTGGACTAGATGGTCTCTGAGGTTACACCTTTCAGGTATGATATTCTATGGCACCATGACTGTACGCTTGTCTCTGTTGCCACATCCTGACTCCACTCTCCTCCAGAGCTCTACAGTGGAATGCTTAGGAAGACAGGCAATTCCAGAAAGCTCCATGTAGATAAACTTAGACATTGTCTTGGGTGTGCTTCTTTTTATAACCACACACAAGAAAGGTAGGTGACTGCAACAATGTGCCATAGAACTATAGGAAGACAGGGACCGAGTGAGTCCTTGTATCACAAGCATGAATAAAATGTGCATAAGATCCAGTGGGTTATTATTTTTAATACTAGAGCATGTTATTAAAGAAATAATTTATAAACATTTAGAAAGGGAAATGTTGATTACTAAGAATCGGCAAAGCTTCTTCAAGTATGGATCATGCAAAATGAGCCTCATTTCCATTTGCGACAGAATTAGCAGGCAGATAAAACAGGACTGCATAAACATTGCATACCTGGATTTTGGAAGTCATTTGACAAAGATAGCAAGATGTTGACTAGATCAAAGGAGATGGTATAAGTAAAGTACTTTGCAAACCTTCAAGTGCTATATGAAGTTAAGTATTATTATTATTATTATCATTATTATTATTATTGTTACTTTATTTTTCCTCACCTTTTTTGATAGGGTTCAAATAGAAACCATTTGAGTTAAGTGGCAAAGTAGATAAAGTAAGGAAGATCTGAGTTTGAATTCTGCCCCAGACCTCTAGTAGCTGTGTGACTCTGAGCAAGTCACTTCACCTCTCTCAGTCTCAGTTTCTTCAACTATATGAGAATAACAACAGCACCTTCTTTATACGATTGTTGTAAAGCTCAAATGAGGTAATATAGATAAAGCACTTTTCAAACCTTGAAACACTATAGAAGTGGTAGCCATCATTACTGTTATTGAGTCACTATCCTGCCATTATTCATTTACATTTAATTTCTTTAGACATGTTCAAGTAATTAAAATAACTGATTTTCATAACTGAATAAGAGTATTGGGACCTATATGCTATAGACTCATTGAAAGCATCTGTTGGACAACTCTAGTAGTAGTGATGAGCCTTTTGTTTCATTAAGGTTATATGAGTTTTTATCTGGACACCTGCTAGATTCACTATTGTCCATGTTATTTTCCAAAAGTACATGTTATAACTGGTATTCCACAAGTGTCAGTTAGACTAAATATTTTCTTCCTTCTAAGCTTTGACTTCAAGATGCCAACAAGTCTCCTAACACAAAGAGAAAGAGAGGGGAGCAGAGAGAGAGAGAGAGAGAGCGAGAGAGAGAGAGAGCACATTTATTAAGCAATTATTGGTTACTACGTGCCAGGCATCATGCTAATCACTGGGGATACAAATAAAAGCACACAAAGCAGTCCCTGCCCCTAAAGAGCTTGCATTCTAATGAGGGAAGAAAACACATAAAATGGTGCTAGAAAGCAGAGAGAAGAGCAGAAAGAGATGGAATATGAAGAGGACATGTTGAGGAAACTTCAGGAAGTAGCAGTGGTGTGGAGGACTGTTTTCTAGCTTGGCAAAAGGTTCATCTATGAGAGCAAGGGGAGCCAAGAGTGGAATCCAAAGTTCTAGCCAGGTGAGGCTGTTCAGAGAGTGGGGCCAAGGCAAGCAGGCTCCTGAGAGTGGCAGTGATGTGGAGACCTGGCTCTCAGCAAGATAAGGGAAAAAGCTTTAAGCCTTGTCTTTGATGGCCTTATGCTTCATGCATCTTGCCTAGATAAGACTAAGATATTTATAAGCATCATTCATCAGTTCAATTTGACATCCAGATTCAAGATCAAAGCCTTCAGTCTCTATTCTTCCTTGACTCATATCAAGCATTTTACATTTATCAAGTCCAAATAACATTTTGATATGATTGAAAAAAGTTTCTACAAGATGCATTAGCTGTTTAATCTGCTTTTCAGGTTCATAGTTTGATGTCATCCATGTACATCAAATGATTAATATAATGCTTTGGTGTGACTCCTTCTTTGACTTGAAAGTCATATTCATTTCTCTTCAGGAGTTATGATAATATATTTAAAGCTAGATAGAACTATAGCAGACTTTAATGACCTCCTTGGGAGATGCCATGTTTTATATAAATTGTTTTTGACATTATTGTATTGGTGGAATGTTTGAAAATATTGTTCTATTTGGATATCAACTATTTCAGCATTCTTACTAAGCTTGGAACTATTTTACAAATTTTCAATTTGTTACTGAGCCATGAGTGCAGAACTAAATCAAAGGCTTTGCACTAATCAATAAAGTGGGTAGAAATGTTATCATATCATCTTTTGGGTGGCTTATACAATAATCACCAAATCAATAATGACATTCTTTTGACACCACTGGGACTTTCCAACACACCCATTTTGCTCTTCAGACAACATATTTTTGTAAGTGTTTTTAGTTTAGTTTTCTTTTGTTGGGATCTTTTTGGAGCAATACAAACTATGGATACTTGTGTAATTTGATAAGGTTATTGATATTTGATAAGGTTATAGGTGTTCTGATCTTTTAATTATGCCTTCTGTTAAGAAAAAGATGGGATCAGGAATACTTTTGTGCTGTAAGAAATGATGAGGGGGCAGCTAGGTGGCACAGTAGATAGAGCACTGGCCCTGGAGTCAGGAGGAGCTGAGTTCAAATCCGACCTCAGACACATAGCTTCCTAGCTGTGTGACTCTGGGCAAGTCACTTAACCCCAATTGCCTCACTAAAAAAAAAATGATGAGCAGGATGCTTTCAGAAAAAAACTGCAGAAACTTACTTGAATTGATACAAAGTGAAGTGAGCAGAACCAGACAAACCTTGTACACAGTAATAGCAATATTGTACAATGATCAACTGTGAATGACCTAGCTATCCTCAGCAATACAGAGACCAAGACAAGTCTGAAGGACTTATGATGAAAAATGCAATCCACCTACAGAAAAAAAAAACTGATGGAATCTGAATGCAGATTGAAGCATACTATTATTTTACTTTTTTATTTTTCTTTTTTGTCTGTGTTTTCTTTCACAACATGATTAATATTGAAATATGATTCACGTGTCTGCAAATGTATAATCTTTATCAAATTGATTGCCTTCCCAATGATTGGTGAGGGGAAGGAGGGTGAGGGAGAATTTGGAACTCAAAATTGTGGAAAAAACAAAAGTTAAAATTATTTTCACATATACTTGGGAAAAATAAAATATTAAGAATTACAAAAAAAAATGGGATCAGGTTTGTGTCAGAGAGGTAAAGCGCTTTGCTAGTAATTCATATATCACTATGAGGCATTCAAACCAATAATAATGAATATCACCTGGACCTGCTGCTTTCTAATTTTGCAGAGAAGCTAGAATTTTAGTCATTTCCCTTGGTATAACTGTTCTGACATTCATTATATTAAGGGTATGCAAGCTTTCTAGTTTTTGTTTGATCCAACTTGTACTTTCCTTGTATTGGACTTTTTTTGGACATACAGACAACCAGAATTTTTCCATATCCTCCTTAATCAAAGGTTCACTCTCTCTCTCCTATAATATCTTTGCTTCTCAAGTCTCTATATTATAATTTTGGATTAATATTGAATTGTTTATATTTATCTTTGTATTGTTTTGATTTTTGTATTTCCTTAACCTTTTGACTTTTATTTTCAATTGTCAATTAAGTGTATCAAAAAATTTTGGCATACTTTTGTTTTCTGGGTCCCATTATGCATATTTCAATTTTTGTTGCTTTTCATAGTGTAACTGGTATTGAACTTTTCAGCTGCACATACTGTTAAGATATCTATGTACTCTTTTGATATATTCCCACAATTCTTCAACTATGGAAAACTGAAGCTGCTTCAGTCATTGATGCCTGCCCTCAGAAGTATTCCTAGATACCTCCCGTTTTCCTTCTATGATCTTCTCTGTAGCAACAACTGAAGCATACAGTATTATGTACAGATCATTAAATGTTTTTATGCCCTATCAACTATCAGGGAAGTGAGTTTCTTTAATGATTATTATAACAAATACCAGCTTATAAAAATTACCCAGCAGGTCTCTTAGTTGGATTTGTGCCATCAAACTCAAAAAGGGTTCCTTGAAATTCCATTTAAAGTATACCTATCTCCTTTTCAAAATCATTCAAGACATTGACTTTATTTTTGTCATCAAAGAAGTATGTGTTTGTCACCCAAGAGTTTGTGTTATGTAGATTTTCTTTACCTTCAGGTTCTTCAGTTTTTCCCTCTTCAGATTTAAGTAATCCATCAATTTCTACTTATGATTTATTTAATTTGTGCTTGGGAATTAAATTTTTTTTGTGATTGTTCTGAATTGATCTGAAATGGATTGAAAATATTATTGGTAATAGCAATGTATAGATCTTCCTTATAATTAGTAAAATCTTTCCAATTTTGTTATGATTTAATACTAGAGCATAATAAACATTCACATCTTCAGTCCTTCTCATCCATACTTGTGATTTGCTCACTTCAATGGTCAGTGCCTTCTGCACTGAAGTATTTCCAACAAGTAAAGTACTGGTATTTCTGATTTGTTTCCAATGTATCCTATACTAGGATACAGAGAAGACAACCACTTGATCCACTGACTTCCGCATCAAATTGATTATCACAACAGGGCCAAATAGAAGCAGACTATAACTTATGGTGCCAAATCTATTTGTTAATTTCATTGTACTGGCTGGGCTGCTAACCCCATCAGAGTCCAATTGGTCAATTTCTCAAGCTACCTTTCAGACTTTCTCATAGACACTATGATGGACTAAGAGGATACAGAGTAGTCTCTACTGTACATAACTTTTACTGGTATTTCTTTGCTTTGTCAATCACCTCTTGCTCCCAGAATGGAGGATGGACTGGACTTTGAAAAAGCTATTATTATTACTATTATTATTAATTATATGATAGCACCATTGGAATTGGTTGAATTGCAATAACAAACAATTAGTTGTTAATGAGTTCATGTTAACTTGGAGGGAGTGGTCTAGGAGAATATCTCAGAGATCTTTCCTTGATCCTTTGCTGTTCAATATTTTTATCAAAGACTTTAATAACAAGAGGATGATATGATTATCACATTTGCAGATTACCTGAAGCTAAGAGAAATAGTTAACATTTGAGTGACAAAGTTACAATTCAAAAATATCTCAACAGGATAGAACAATAAGCCAAATTTAGAAAAATAAAAATTTAACATGAATAAATGTGAAATCTCACATTTGGGTTCAAAGAACTAACTGTACAAGCCAAGGATGAGGGAGCTATGGATAGATAAGAGATCATGAAGAAAAGATCCAGGGTTTAGTGGACTGCAAATCAAATATGAGTCAATAGTATAACATAGCCAAAAAAAAAAAAAGCTGACCCAGCCTTTGGTTCTATGATTGATGATGATAATGATGATGGAGGTGGTGGTGGTGATGATGATGATAGACACCATGGTGTGATAGTAAAGGGCTGGATTTGGAGTTAAAAAATCCTGGGTTCAAGTCTCAGCTCTAACATACGTTGGCTTTGTGACCTTGTGCATATCATTTAACCTCTCCGTACTCTCTGAGACTTTAAGTAGCAAAAAAGTTACTGATCAACATTGGAAGAAGGAGCTTCTTCATTGGAAATTCCTTACATCAATAAAATTACAGGTCTGGACCAAAGAAAACCCTCACAAAATAATTATAATGATATTTGATGGCAGTAGCGGTGGTGGTGGTGGTGCTGCTGCTGCTGATGATGATGATGATGATGACGATAGATTCAGATCAA
The DNA here is from genome assembly GCF_900497805.2 of Vombatus ursinus. NCBI lineage: Eukaryota > Metazoa > Chordata > Mammalia > Diprotodontia > Vombatidae > Vombatus > Vombatus ursinus. The sequence continues at coordinate 25,224,516 of NW_020954564.1, forward strand.
GGGAAGAAATAGTCTTTGACCTGGTCAGAAGATTTCTAGAGTAATGCACTCATTTCTGAAGATCTCTGGAGTGCCCCCAGGGGAAAGTGACCACAGGATGACGAGAGACTGGATACGATGCCATATTAGAAACAATTTAAGGAATTGGGAATTTTTGGTCCAGATAAGACCAGGGGAAGGTCTTTAGACTTGTTCCCAGAAGGTTAGGTGAAAGCAATGGAGGAAAGGAGTTTCAGAGTGAGATTTAGGCTTGATATAAAGAAACAAGACTGTCTAAATGTGGAATGGGCTGCTTCTGGAGATAATGGGCTCTCCTTCATTAAGATCTTGATAAACAAATTAAATGACACCTTTTTATGGATTTTGTAGTAGAGATAGGAGATTTTTCAGGTACATATTGGATCTCTTAATTGCCACTGTAATGATGTTTTTTCAATCTTCATCCTTCTGGACCACTCTAGAACCTTTGATGTTATTGATTGCCCTCTTCTCCTTGAAACTCTCTTCCCTCTAAGTTTCCATGACACTGTTTTTTTTCTGGTTCTCCTAGCAATTTGATGGCTCCTTCTCTGTCTCTTTTGCTTGATCTTCCTTCAGATTGTGCCTGGTAAGTATTGGTTTTCCCCCAAGACTCTTTCCTGGGTTCTCTTTTCTTCCTCCTCTATACTATCTTGCTTGGTGATCTCTGCAGTTCCCTTGGACTCAAGTATCATCTACATGAAGGTGACTAGCACATCTATTTATCCAGCTCTAACTTATCCCCTGACCTCCAGTCTCATATTTCTTTCAATTGACATATCAAACTAGATGTCTCATAGACATCTATGAGATAAATTCAACGTGTTCAAAATGGAACTCGTCGTCTTTTCCCCCAAACCTTTCCCTCATCCAAACATCCTTATTACTATCAAGGGCACCACTATCCTCCCAGGCACCCTGCTTGATCTTGGACTCCTCATTTTCACTCACCACCATCCCCATATCCAATTTGTTGCCAAGTCCTGGCAATGCTAGTTTCAAAACATCTCATATACATTCCCTTCTCTGTTCTGACATAGCTATCACCCTAATGTCATCCCTCATCACCTCGTACCTATGCTATTGCAACAGTCTGATGGTTGGTCTTCTGCTTCAAGTTTCTTTCCACTCCAGTCCAACTTCCAGTCAGCTATTCAATAAATCCCAGTGGCTCCCTATTACTTCTAGGATTTAATGTGAATCTTGTTTAGCTTTCAAAGTTTTTCACAAACTGGACCCTGCCTTTCCAATCTTTTTATACTTTACTCTCCTTCAGATACTCCACAAGCCAAGACACTCATCTTCTTTCTCTTCTTCACACATGACTCTCTATTGCCCAACTCCAAGCCTTCTCATAGGCTGTCTCCCATGCCTGAGTGTCTCTCTCTCTTCATCTCCACCTCTTGGCTTACCTGCCTCTCTTCTAGTAATATCTCAAACTCTGTCTTTTTATAAAAGGACACTCCCAATCCCCCTTTGTGCCAGTATCTTCTTCAGAGATTATCTCCAGTGTACCCTGTACATATCTTAGGTATACATAGTTACTTGCATATTGTCTCTCTTATTAGAATGTGAGCTTCTTGAGAGTAGGGACTATGCTATGCTTTGGCCTTTCTTTTTTTCCCCTCTGTCTAATACAATGTCTGGCACATAGTAGACACTTAATAAATGCTCGTTCACTTGACTTTGACTAGATGACCCCAGGGTTCCCTTCCAATTCTGAAATTCTATGAATAATAATAGTTTATGTAATACTTTATGGTTACAGTATGCTTCTAACCGACCCTGTGAGATTGATAGCACAAGTAGTATTATCCTACTTTTACAAATGAAGAAACTGAGGCTAGAAGGGTTAAGTGACTTACCCAGTCACATAGCTTAAAAGTATTGGCATCATGTCTCACACCCAAATACTTTCATTCTGAGTGCCACCTCTTTCCACTACATCATGTGTCCAATTATCAATATAGTAAAAACAGAAGCAGGGAATGGGTTTTAAATAAGGTAATTTCCTTATAGGACAGTGAGCTTCTGGGACTTGTGAAAGTACCTTCTGCTATAGATTATGGTTATGCCCATTAGCACCTAGTTAAAAGGCACATCCTGAATCGATCTCAGAGACTGAGGCTACCCAAGATGAATCAGCTAATTTTGAAACTACTTGGCATCTCCCAGGTAATGGGTTTCAGTTTCCAGGATGACTGTGTTGTCTAAGACTCTGATCAGAGGGAGTCAATGGACATTTTCGTACTCTGTAAGCAAAGGTACATTCCAAATGTTTACCTCCATGCAAATTAATGAGGTTGATTCAAGAATTCTCCTAATTAGCTGCTCTTACAATGGATTTAAAAGGAAACTTATCTGGAGTCATGAATGAATGAAAAATTATTTATTAATTGATTTCTATGTACCAGGTGGGCAGCTAGGTGACACAGTGAATAGAGTACTGGGCCTGGAGTCAGGAAGACCTGAGTTCAAATCCAACCTCAGACATTTACTAGCTGTATGACCCTGGGCAAGTCACTTAACCCTGTTTGCCTCAGTTTCCTCATCTATAAAAGGAACTGGAGGAGGAAATGGCAAATCACTCCGGTATCTTTGCCAAGAAAATCCCAAATGGTGTTATGAAGAGTCAGACACGACTGAAATGACTGAACAACAAAATGTGGCAGGCATTGTACTAAGCATTAAGGCTACAAATAATGGCAAAACATGGTCCCTGCCCTTAAGAAACCCACATTTTAATGGGGGAGAGAACATGTAAATATCTACATACATACAAAATATATACCGGACAAATTAGAGATCATTTCAGAAGGAAGGCATTCAGATGAAGGAAGAGAGAGAAAGGCTTCTAGAAAAAGGTGGGAAGAAAATAGCAAAGGCTTCTTGTAGAGGTATGATTTCAGTTGGAACTTTGAAAGAAGCCAGGGAAGCCAGGAGGCAGAGATGAAGACTGAGAAAGATTCAGGCATGAGGGATAGCCAGTGAGAAGGCCTGGAGTTGAGAGATGGAGTGTCTTTGCAACATACATCAAGGAGGCCTGGGTCTCTGGATTACGGAGTATGTGAAGGGCAGCAAAGTGTAAAAAGACTGGGAATGTAAGAAGAGGCCAGGTTATGAAGGATTTTAAAAACCAAGCAGATTTTGTATTTGATCCTGCAGGTAATAGGGAGCCATTGAAGCATATTAGTAGGAGTGTCAGGACCTGCCCATTAGGAAGATCAATTTGACAACTGAGTGGAAGATAGACTGGAGTGGGAACAGGTGTGAATCAGGGAGAACAATTAGCAGGCGTTCGCAATAGTGAGGCAATGAAAGCCTGCACAAGGACGGTGGTAGCATCGGAGGAGAGAAGGGAACTTATATAAGAGGAAATGACAAGACCCAACAATAGATTGGATCTGGTGGGGGCAGAGGGAGGGAGTGAAACTGAGGCATCAAGACTGACACTAAGGTTTGGAACCAGAGTGAGACAGAGATGTGCTCGACAGTGATATGGAAGGTCAGAAGAGGGGACAAAGAGACAACAAGCTCGGTTTGGACTTCTGAAGTCACAAGGATGGTGAGCAGAGTCCATAGGGCCACAGGCTGATACTTCCTTTCCACGAATGCTGGTGCTGATTGGTTTACTGCTCCCAGAGCAAGAGGTGGAAAGCAGGGATACACGTGTAGAATGGCATAGCCAGAGGGCACTGTGGTAGATCTGCCGCGTAGCTAAATATGGTGAACACCCACCAATAAAGGATTTCAGGAGAGGGTGAGACGCAGCGAGATGGCAAGAAGGTGATCACACTCCCCAAACTTGGGGGAGTCAAAATAATACCAACATGATTGTGTGACAATTGGCACTTCTCAAATCTCTTTTCTCTGTGTGATCCATTTTTTTTTTTTTTAGGCAATTGGGGTTAAGTGACTTGCCCAGGGTAACACAGCTAGTAAGTGTCAAGTGTTTGGTCTGAGGCTGGATTTGAACTCAGGTCCTCTTGATTTCAGAGCCAGTGCTCTATCCACTGCGCCACCTAGCTGCCCTCTGTGTGATCCATTTCCATCAAAACTACCAACTACCCTGGAAGGTAGGCAAGGTAGATATCATTATTGACTTTTGACAGATGACAAAACTAAGACCCAGCAGGAGGATGGGCCCAGGGTAACTAAGCTGGTTTCAACAGAGCTGAGACCAGGATCCAGATCTGCTGGCTCCTAGTCCTGTTCTCCATCCATTAGGCCACCCTCACATCTCATTACTCCCTCTGTCTCATACCCCCCCCCAATGAATGACCTCCATGGCTAACTGGCCAGAAGAGAATTGGTGCAAACAAAGCTATGTCCCTGGAGGGGCAATTAACCAGAGGGGTAAGTGGACTGCAAGGGGTTGCAAAGATCTATGCCCTGTGCCCAGCAGAAATGCTTTCTTTCTGTTACCAAACCCCTTTCCAATTCCACTGGAGACTGGTAATCATTTAAAAATAGTAACTCCCATTTCTTTTCATCAACAACAATACAATTAATTTCTCTCAACAGAGATTGTTTTTGCAAAAGAGCAATAAGGTACCCCTGCAGGGGTCGTCGTTACCATTAAATAATCACACCCCAGGGGACAGAGACTGCACCACCTTCCACGTCACTGTCTGAGTCCCATGAGGTCAAAGGGTCTTATTTGCCCCTGGGATCTGTTCTGTTAGGAGATTGCAGCAAGTCTCTCACTCCTAGGGGGAGGAAACCCCACTGGGGTCTCCAGCAGTTGAACAGCTCAGCTCTGAGGCCTGGAGAGACAGCATGTATTGGGGACAGATTGGAGAGGAGGGATGGGGAGAAAAGGAAGAATCGTCACCACTGGTCCAGCTCCTGAACTGAAAGGAGCATGGAATGGTGTCACAACCACAAAGGCAATCATGCCAGTCCACTACACCCCCTTCCAGTTATGCCTTTTGGATACCTGTACTCGCCATAAAATGTTGAACAGGCCCAGCTGGCCTCTGCCAGTTCAGTGGATTCAGGCAGAGAAATCAGTAAACAGAATTTGGGGCAGGGCAAGATGGGACAGGAGGTTAATACTATTCCTGCCGCTTATCATTCTTCTGGGATTGAACAGGGCCTTGCTCCCCTCCTATCCCTTGACTCTTTGTACCTTATACCCATTGCTACTAGTTCAGCCCGTTGGGACAAGATGGAACAAGGCCAATCCCTCTTCTGTGTCATCACATGTACTTGAAGACAGCTATCATGTACACACTGAGCCTTCTCTGTTCCAGGCTAAATGTCATCAGGTCTACCTCCAGCAAATGAAAGCCCTTGTCTACAGATACTAGAATCACAGACATAAATGGCTCCCTATCGCCAATCAAGCAAAGTACATATTTCTTAGTCTGTCATTTGAGGACCGCTGCAATATGGCCCCACTTTACATTTCCAGCATGAGCTTTAGTTACTCTCTGTCATATACCTAATCATTTAACTATGCTGTTCCACTTGTGATTTCCTGAATAAATGGAATGGGCTGTCTTTGTGCGTAGTAAGTTCTTCTTACTTGGAGGCCTTTAAATTAAATAAAGCCAAACTTCAAAGACAGTATAGAGAAAAGGAAGGAAGGAAGGAAGGAAGGAAGGAAGGAAGGAGTATTTATTAAGCATGTACTATGTACCCGGTACTTTGCTAAGCACTTTACAAATATAATCTCATTTGAGCCTTACAATAACCCTGAGAGGTAGATGCTATTATTATCTCCATTTTACAGTTGAGAAGACTGAGGCAGACAGCAGTTAAGTGACTTGCCCAGGGTCACACAGCTAGCAAGGGTGTAAGGCTGGATTTGAACTGGTCTTCCTGCTCCAAGGCCCAGCATTCTATCCACTGTACCACCTCACTGCCTAATAGGAAATTCCTGTTCAGGTACTGGTTAGATTATGTGACCTCTGAAGTCCTTCCTAACTTTGAAATTCTGAAATTCTATCCTTCTTTGATATTGTTTGGTTTCTTGTCCCTAAATATTGATCACACAGATAATAATAATCAGCCATTGACCAATCAAGAAGTACAAGTACATAGGCACTGTCAGGCATTGTGCTGGTTGCTAGGAATACAAAAACAAAAAAAAATCAAACAACTTTTGCTCTCAGAGAGTTTACATTCTATTAAGGAGACTGCATATACATATATAAGTATATGGATAATAAATATGTACGTATAAATACAAAATAAACATAAAGTACTCAGGGATGCCATTAGCTGTTGGTAGGATCAGGAAAGACTCACAGTACTTAGGTTGTGTCTGGAAGGAAATTGGAGGTTCTATGCATCAGAGGTAAGGAGAGAATGCATTCCGGGAGTAGTGGGCTATCAGTGCAAAGGCATGGAGGTGGGAAATGGGTTATAGTACAGAGGATTTAGTCACTCAGGCAACAAGCATTTATTAAGTATGTGCTATGTACCAGGCACTATGCTAAGCACTAGAAATACAAAGAAAGAAAAATAAATAGTCACTGTTCTCAAGATGTATACATTCCAACAGGGAGGACAAAATGTAAATAACTAGGGATATATGAGATCTATACAATATCAATGATGGTAATCTGAAAAGGGTAAGAGATGAGCAGCTGGGAGGATCTAGAAAGGCCTCCTGCAGAAGGTGAAATTTAAGCTGAATCTTGAAGGAAAACAGAGAAGCAGATAGGTTTAGGAGAGGAAGCATTCTAGGTATGAGGGACAGCCAGAGCAAAGACATGGAGATGAGAGATAGAATCTCAGGTTCAAAGAACTAGAAGAGGAAGGAGAAAAGGAAAAGAAAGAAGAACCAGAGCAGGAAAAAGAGGAATGAATGAATGAATGATCAAGAATTCATTAAGCCAAATTTATTACATGCCAAACATTGTGCAAAGTGCTAGGGATGTAAGTACAATACAAAAACACTCCCTATCTTCACGAAGCTAATATTCAAATGTGAGAGTCAATCCACACATAGGGGAAGATGGCCAGGGAGAGGCATATAGGTCCAGAAAGTCACAAGATCATGAGTTGGGGCCACAGGGGAAGAGATTAATACACCTCATTCAGGAATAATGTCTGAATTGATTTAATCTGGCAAGGTCCATGGACCAGTACTAAAAAGGACTCAGAATAGAGGAAGGCATGAGAAAGTACACCTATGTGTAGAGGGGGGTGGAGAAGAGGAGAAGGAAGAAGATGAGGAGGAAGAGGAGGAGAAGAAGAAAGAGAAAAAAGAACAAGGGGAGGATGAGAGGAAGGAAAAGGAGGAGAAGGAGAAGAAGAGGAAGGGAAGGAAAAGGAAAAGGAAGAGGAGAAAGAAGAGGAGGAAAAGGAGAAAGAACAAGGGAGGATGAAGAGAAAGAAGAGGAGGAGAAGGAGAGGAGAATACCCTTCCTAATCTGTACCCTCTCTTTCCCCCAGATTAGGGGTTCTAAACCTGGAACTCATGAACCTGTCCCTTTAATATTTTGACAACTGTATTTCAGTAAAACTGGTTTTCTTTATAATCCTAGGTATTTCATTTTAAAAACTTTTTTTTTCCTGAGAAGGGGTCCATAGACTTCACCAGACTGACAGTGGGATCCATGACACAAAAAAGGTTAAGAAGTCCTGCCCTAGACCACATGCCCCATGAGGACTTTACAGCTGCCATTGCCTAGTTCAGAATTGTGCATACATTAGACACTCAATACATGTTTTTGAATTAATGATTATTTAGTTGATGAAATACTTAAAAATAATTCAAACCTGCCCAGGAACGCGCTCCTCTCATTTTCCTCTTCCCATATGCAAGGTCCATCTTAAGTCCCATTGCCTTATGCCAGCCCACACTGATCTCTCTGCCCCTTCACCACTCATAGCACTGGTTTGGTTTCTAAACTCACAGGGTCTAGCTTTTTATATTTTTAGATTACATTTAGCCTTTCGTTGTCTACACTCTTGGAATTGTTCCTGGAGCATTCGTGTTTCTGAATCTTGTGTCCCCAGGATGATGATGAACTCTTTAAATGTAGGAACTGTCTTTGAAACATTTCTGGATCTGCCAGAGAGCCTGACACAGAGCTCAGAAAACAGTGGACGCTTCATAAAGACCTATTATAGTGAACTGAATCTTCCTTTATATTATTTGGGCCTGAAGAAGTTAGGAAAGATGCTTTTGTTTTAAAAAAGGTAAAAATTAAACCAACCCAACATTTGGAGATCAAGTTGCATTGTGCTAACAGGCAATGTGGGGGGCCCTAATCCAGCAGTGTTCTAGGCCTATAATAGCTGAGGTCAGCATTGGTTGCATCATGTCTAAGATAATCGGGCAGGAAGAAGATTGATATATGTATATAGAATAGATTCCTTTTTAAAATATAAGTACCTCATAAATTAAATGGCAAGGTGCCAAAGATAATCATGCCTTATCCTCATGGATGTACTGCAATATTCTCTTGGCTAAGTTTCTATGAATAGATAAATAAATGTGTGTGTGTGTGTGTGTGTGTGTGTGTGTGTGTGTGTGTATCTAAAGCTCACCAAACTAACTTTGGTAGACCGCTAACTCTTTAGGCATTCCAGATGGAAGGTTAAACCAGAACACCTAGAAAAACAGTACTATTTGGACAAAGCCAGAGCACATTCCTTGCCAGCATGTTAACTATCTGACTGCCCTTCTAAATTTTGCTACACTGCCTCAGACTAATCATTTAACTCTTCCAAAACCTGGTGTCCTCATCTGGAAAAGAAAAGGCAATATAGGGGGAAAACTACTAATTGAGTTTTAATGGGTTCAACAAATGTAAAGAGGTCTAGGAATGCTCTTTAACAACCCCTCTGCAATTGGCCTTTATCACAATTTCAAAAGGTTCATTCCCTCACTTAATCCCTTCTGATCAGAATAAAGGTTATAAACAGTGATTTTCCACAAAAGCTAAGCTAAAGTCTGGAGGGAGAGAAATAAATCACAAATACAACTCTATGTCTAAGAGGCACTATCCTGATTATTAACATGGATTATGGCATAATCAATGTTGGCATTAACTTCACCTGTGACTATAGCTGGCACCACTGACTGTGGTCATTAGCTTTACAAATAAAGAATTCAGTGGGCCCATACAGCAGCTGCACTGTGCACATAGGACCAAAGCCTAGCTGGGGACAAAAAGCATGAGTCAGAAACAACCAGATAGCTATTTTTTCCAAATCACATGAACTGCGATTGCTTACCTCTGAGGGATACTTCCATCTTCAGCACTACAAATGGCTTCCCAAGAGAAGGACAGAGAATTGGAGTTCCTAGTAGGGACCAATTCTTCAGCAGTGGAAATGGCCACTGACATTCTGACATGAGGAAAACCTTGAGAACAAAATGAATCCATGCAGACTCACAAGAAAAGATTTCATTTTGTGTGTAATTAATAATAACTTATTCCTTTTTTCTTCATTCCAGGAGAAAATAAGTTATTGATTTCCTCCACAAAGATAACTATTTGCATAACATTGCTGATTATGTGCTGTAACAGGTCCAAATGGAATTAATTTGTTCCAAAGATATTATTTAATATTCTTAAATAGGTAAAGATTTCATATATAGTAATATTTATAGTTGATTAGAAAATACCTGATCTCATCTACAAACAACTCAGATTTTTTTTAAAAGACACTGAATTTTACATCCAGTATTGTAGGAGAGAAAATCCCCCTAATTTCCTTCCCAGCATAGCTCAGATACCACCTTCTGTTTGCAGCCTTTCCTGAAACCATTCTATTATGTTCTCCCCCATATCACCAATCATTAGCTCCCAATATCATTTAGCTTAGGGCAGTTAGATGGCTCAGTGGATAGAGCGCTGGACCTACAATCAGGAATACTCATCTTCATGAGTTCAAATCTGGCTTTAGATACTTACTAGCTGTGTGACCCTGGACAAGTCATTTTACCCTGTTTGCCTCAGTTCCTCATCTATAAAATGAGCTGGAGAAGGAAATGACAAAATATTCCAGTATCTGCTAAGAAAACCCCAAAACGGGGTCATGAAGAGTCCAACAGGACTGAAACAACCCAACAACAAATTAACATCAATAAGCTCTTACAAAGGAATATTTGCTGAGAAGACATAGCTAGAATAGAAGTACAAGCATCTTCCTCCCCCAACCCATTGGGGCCCGCTCTCCCTTAGACTACCTCAGAACTGAGGAAAGTCGGTATAAACTTAAAGCAATTTCTACAAGGCATTTGCCACAACAAGTTTGCTTCTAAATGAAACTTAGTTGACGGATGCATCCCTTGCTTTTGTAGGACCTGGCACCTTGGGTGTAGAGTCAATCCAGCACTGGGAGTCTAAGTAACTCTTCAAGACTGTGCTGTAAGACTACAAACTCTGGCTCCAAGACCTCTGATAGCTTTCTCTCCCAACCTTTCAAAGCTCACAGAATCACAGTCTGGTCTAATACTCTTTCACCTAAGAGCCAGAAAGAACAGATGAGATAGACTCTGAAGCAGCAACAGGGTCATGTGCTCAAGGGCCTCAGAGTACTAGCCTGGATGGGCAGATAAAGTTCCAAGGCCTTTCCCCCTTACTGGAGGCTTACAGTGGTCCTTGCTTCCTCACTGGAATATCACCTGGCAAAGGGCAGCAACACCTCAGCCAGTTAATAATGCCTGTTGAATGCATTTTCAGTTCTGGCTTAGCAACCAATAGAAACATTCCTCTTTTTTTCTCATAGTAAAGAAACCAGGAAGAGTCAAAATACCTGACCTTGCCCTGAATCAGTGAGCAGGGCCCTTCTATTACACGTCATCATACCTTTCCAAAAGTAGGCTCCCTAGTCTCTTCCATGCGACCTGGTAGCAGGTAGAAGACGCTGTGGGTGCTCAGAGGACAGGGTTCTCGTTGGGCAGGCCCTCATTACACAGAACTGTTACAGTCTTCACCAAATCGCAGAACCACCAGATTTCATAATTGGAAGGGACTTCAGAAGCCATTAGTCCAAATCATACATACAAAAGAGCACACTCAACAACACACCCAACAAAAACTCAACCAACCTCTGCCTAAAGGCTTCCAGAAAGGGGGAGCTCACTACATCAACCACAGCAGCCCATTCATTCCACTTTGAGATATTTCCAATTGTTAGAAATTTGTTTTCTGAAACTCAAGCAAAAAGTTGCCTCTTTGCAAGTCCCATTGTTCATTGTTGATCTTTATTTATCTTTTCTTGACTTAGCAATTGCCTTTTCTGTCTCCTTGGATGCATTTCCTCCTTTAGATTGAGAATGCTTTCACATTATGTCGTCCTTTTCCTCTGGGTCATATAGATATTCAATTTTTCCTCAGGTTCTATGAAATTCACCTGATTTCTTCTTTCCAGAAAGAAGTCTCCTTGACAAGTCCAGCACCCTCCAATTCACCTCCACAATTTCCTTCTCTTCCCTGCCCCTCCAAGTCATCCCTATTTACCTCCTTTTGATATATTGCCTTCTTTTTCAGAAACCATATTTTCTCAGATGCTCTCAGTTCTCTCGGCCAATAGGTTTTACTGCCTAGATTTTTGGTTTTCAAATGGCACCACCCATATGAAAATCAATCAAGAAAAGGTAAACAACAAGCAAATACTTATTGATTCAATCCAGCTTGGGAACTTACTCTACATGCATGCCTCACTCAGTTGTTACAGGGACACAGCAATTGTGTAAATAAATGACTCTTAGTTTAGCCAGATTTTACATGCACTAGAGGAGCCAGCTGTTGCAAAGAACTAAGGGATTTTCTAGTCTCACCCCATAATTTTTACAGAGAGAGAAACTGAGCCCCAGGGAGCAGAAATAACTGGCCCCAGACCACCCAGCTAATAAATAGCAAAGCTTTTCTCCTGACTCCATCGCCAGGGCTCTGAGAAAAACTTTTGTGAACCCTTTTGTAAAAGTCAGGAACCTTCCACCTACCTGGAAAATGTGTTTGCTTTCTAAGTTTAGGGTTCACATATATATATATATATATATATGTTAGCCATCCATTCTGTAACCATGAAGGCCTAATGTTGCATATTTGATACTTTCAAAAATCTATAATTTCAGCCATGTCAGTACACCCCACACTCCATGCAGATCCCAGCCCTTCAATGTCCTAGTAGAAGGCTTCATGGATGATTGAGGTCAAGAAATTTGTCATCTACTGTTCAACCCTGGGTGACAAGCTTCTCAGAACTTAGCTAAGCTACTCCTAGCTCAGTAAAAACCACGATCTGATGTCAGGTCAGGACTCAAAGCCTTTCCAGCACAGTAGCACTTTCCAGAGCTTCACTCACTTTAACTGCCTATCTATGATAGGCCTCACAGTTGTTCCATGCCATGTCAACCACCCAACATTCTGATCATCTCCAGGTCATACTACCATGCCACTCCTCTCCCCAACACTTTCCAACTCTAGCTCTGAGAATAGGAACCAAATCAATACTTCCTTTCTTGAAAGGGTGTATAGGTTGTTCAGGGAGGACTAGCACCTCTGATGTGAGGGCTTGCTGCGCCCTTTTCAGGCCTGCTCATCCCTCTTCAGTGTCCATCTTCACCCAACTCTCACCTGTGTCTCCAAGAAGCTGTAGCATGCTCAGCAGCCACACCCTGGTAAAACCATCTTGGCAGATGGGCTAAATCAGTTTGAGGGTAACCAATAGGCCTCAGACCTGTTGGCAAGTTGGGGGGGGGGTGTCTGGCCTAAGCACATGAAGACTTACCCCAGTGGAAAGAGTGGATGAGAACAATTTGTTCTAATAGCCATGAAGGCAGCTGAAGCAGGAGCTGTGAAGCGCTTAGAGCTTGGTCAGACATCAAAGATGCCAAGCTCATCCATTGCCTCCCCAGTCATCTTGACTTTTGTCTTGCTACTAGACTTTGATGACTTTGGAAGAGAGAGTGAGGCTGATGACTTTGCACAGCTCTACCTCACTTAAATCCAATTCATGCACAAGACATCACCCCATGATGTCACTGGTCCTCTTTGAAATGAAAGACAAACAGCAAACCTTTCCTGCAAAGTATACATTAATCATTTACCCTATGGCTCCTGTAGTAGAGGTCTAGTCAATTCCCAGACTACCTAAAATGTTATGACCTATATGGAAGACCCCAGAAATAGTTACCTAACATCTTTCACATGGATAGCTCCATCTTAAGTGATCTGGGCATGTGCCAAACCTGCATTACACCTCATTCACCACTTCTGACTTCCCCGTCCAACATATTCTTCCTTGGTCACTACTCTATATGTGTTGTCTTCCTTGTCAGAATGTAAGCTTTTGATGGTAAGGACTGCCCTGCTTACTTGTATTCATATCTCTAGCCCTTCATACAGTGCCCAATACATATTAAGCATTTAATAAATTCTATTTCATTCATTTCATACGTTCATAGCCTTTGAGAACTCATAGTCACCTCCACAATTCAATGAAACATTAAAGTAAGAGAAAGAAGATTTTAGTAAAGGTACAGAATTTTTGTCTCCAATTCAGAAAAACAAGTAGGGAGATGGACCAAATTTTTACCACTTGGACCTTGGAGCTCTGGAAAGACTGTTTTTAATTATTCAAATATCTAAGGATGTTTTAAATCATAATCCTGGAATGAGACCAAAAAACCCCATTGTCCACACTTGTGATCTCAGACCCTTTCTTCATTCCTGGGTCCTTATCTATGCAGTATAAGCATGAAAGCTCTTTCATACAAGCCCTAATGAAGCAGCAGCAGCAGCCATGGACAGAGGTAACCATTCTAAGAAGCAGAAATGTTCTAGGAGATGTTCTCAATAGCAAATTAAGTCATTTCCAAATATCACAAGACCTTCCACCAAGATATTAAAAAGATGTACCACATTGTGAATATTTTCAGGTTGGTTTTTTTGGCAATCATATTAGCTTTGATTTCTTTGTCTACCATGAGCTAACATCTGAAATTAAACCTTTGCACCATAAATGAGGTTCTGCTTTGTATTTCTAATACCCTTATAAGTATATGTATATATATATATGTATATATATACACACGTATATTTATATATACAATATAGACGTACAATATAGACGTGTGTGTATGTGTGTGTACACACATATATCTTTTACAATCTTTTGGGTAGAGGGGAAAAAAGAACTTCAATAGAAAGAGAGATCATTTTATTTTTTTTAAAAAAATCATGAATGCGACTGCATTCATTCAGCCTTAGAAATGTTTTGATGACTTTTCTGTGCTGCAATATATTTAGATGGTGAATATGTCATTAATATAAACAGCAGAAAGGAAACTATTAAATGAACACAATTTAAAACTGAGAAAACCTGAGTATTTGATTAAAGTTTTTGTACATTCTATACACTTGAACAGGTAACATAGAACCAGTGTATTTGTGTTGATTTTTAATTTGTTAGCAGTATTACATTGAAAATGCTAAATTTTCAGGGGTTGGTATTTAAAAATTAGAAGTCTGATCCAACAGAATTGTATGGAGTCTGATTTTTGCCAACCATATTCAGAATTTCCTGAGGAGTCTAGAACAAAACAGTAACTCAACTTAATGTCAGCATGGTATGAAAGGCAATCTTCTATTCCTCCCTCTCTGCTGTAATGTGATGCTGAATTTGTTGGATTTGAGTTGAATGTAAATACATATGGTGAATATTAGCAATGGGGAACCAGTCTAATTCTATATACATTTTAATGGATGCATATGGCTCTGGAAGATTTTCAAAAAAATCTCTCCAGTTCCTAAGGTCATGCATTAAACACAGTGTCATCTTTAATGGATGTGTTTATTTTTCTGTGATGAATGACTCGCCTATCATCTTCCCCCAAATAATGCATTAGATCCACCCCCATGAAAGGCCTGCTCCCCCATACCTGCTGAAATCAGGCCACCATATACAGTAAGCACCATTAGGAAGTGCCAGATTCTAGGACATTTCTGGAAGGGGCCAGCCCAGATTGGGATCACCACTCCAATCTTGTTATCAGCCGACAGGATTTGTGTGCTGTAGCTCACACCCAAGCATTGAAAAATGACTAGAGGAGAAGATTGAAAGGGAGACTGGGATGGGGAGGGCAGGGAGGAAGGAGGGAAAGAATCAGAGAAATGTTCAACTGAGCCAGACACCCAGGCTACGCCTTCACCAGCCTTGGGGAAATGACTTACTGTAAGAGGAGGGTTTGAATGGCCAAATTAGAGCAACTCATTTTCATCCTAATCACAGCTGGTGGGATCCTGATATGCTGACACCCAGAATTATTGCTCTGTCATTAAAAAAAAAAAAAAGAATTAGTGGGAATGTGGTGATTTTTTTTTCTCCTTCAAAAAATGAAATAAATAGAAAACTCGGTCCCATTGGGAAAGATGGGAACCTCCACAGGGCTGTGGGCTATTGATTCTCTCTCTCTCTCTCTCTCTCTCTCTCTCTCTCTCTCTCTCTCTCTCTCTCTCTCTCT
>NW_020954564.1:25239982-25432482 GCF_900497805.2 Vombatus ursinus
TCTCTCTCTCTCTCTCTCTCTCTCTCTCTCTCTCTCTCTCTCTCTCTTTTACATCACCAGAAAGTTTTTAGTAGCAGTCAACTCTTCATTTCAATCATGAATCATAGAAGAGAGGCCACATCCAAATGAAATACCTTAAAGATTCCTCCTTCATAAACTATTAGAGATCTATCTTGTCTGTTGCAAGGAGCCTCATTTTCATGTTAGAACAGATGGGGCAAAATTGTCATTAACAGAAACTGACAACTCTAAAACTGAAATATAGATTTAGAAAGAAACCTAATGAATTAAATCAATGTTATTGCCACAAAAGCCAAAGAAATTATTAGTGATTTGTAAAGTTACCCTGTATTTTAACCTCCGTATATTTTAGTCTGGGTCGTTCTAGCATTCACAATACTTTTTCGCTGTCATTGTTAATGTCTAACAATGTAATACACTCATCTTAATAGATCATCCAGTCTTGATGCTCATGCTCTGAGACTTGGGGTGGTTGAAACTCCTTTCTGTGGGTGCCTTACCATCCTTAATCTTGGGCAGAAATGAAACCCAAGTAGTGACCCTGCTGTTTCTGATTTTTACTATAATATATACATACATACACATATACATACATGATATAAATGTGTGTACATGTACACAAACACACATGTATATATAAGGAGGCTGAGATTTTTATTGACCTAAATACAGCACCAAAGCACTCCAGCTTTTGGCTGGCAGATATTCATAATGAAGAAAGGAATTTGGGATAGATGGGATTGACTCCTTAGCCTACCTTTTGTCTTTGGTTCAAATTCATTTGTAGCTAAACCAAAGAGGATCCTGGGAGTGAGTTATATAATCTGAACTATAATTTAGACAGTTTCTATAACAAAAGGCTTTGCCCTTCTGTCTAGATATAGGATTAAAAAAGGAGGGTCTAATCTTAACCTAGGAGCACCTTATCTGGCTTTTGTAAGTTGGGTAAGGTGTCTAAGATTAAACAGTTGTTGGCCTGCTTTTATCAAGGAGAAATTCTTGCCACTATACTTCAGTAGACTGAAGTTGAGATGCGTTGGACTACCCTAAAGAGGTGACCCTCAAACAGGGGTCAGCAAACTACAGCCCACAGGCCAACTACTGCAGGAGAGCTGTAAATATCATTCATTCAATCAATCGATCAATATTTATTAATCCCTTACTATGTGCCAGGCACTGTGCTAAGGGGATACAAAAAGAAACAAAAGGCAGTCCCTGCCCAAGATAAATAGGAAATAATTAACAGAGGAAAGGCACTAGAATTAAGAGGGGTTAGGGAAGGCTTCCTGTAGAAGGTGGGATTTTAGTTGGAACTTAAAGGAAGCGGGTGGCAGCTAGGTGGCACAGTAGACAGAGCTCTGGCCTTGGAGTCAGGAGGACCTGAGTTCAAATCTGGCCTCAGACACATGATACTCACTAGCTGTGTGACCTTGGGCAAGTCACTTAACCCTGATTGCCTCATCAAAAAAAAAAAAAGGAACTTAAAGAAAACCCATGAGGTCAGTAGAGAGAGCATTCCAGGCATGAGAAAAAGACCAGAGCTCAGAGATGAAGTGTCTTGTTTGTGGAACTGTCAAGGAGGCTGTTGTTCCTGGACCGAAGAGTACCGATCAGTGAGTAAAGCGTAAGAAGACTGGAGAGGTAGGAGGAGGTTAAGTGAGGAGGGAGTTTGAATGTTAAACAAAGTATCTTGTATTTGATTCTGGAGACAATAGGGAGCCACCGGAGCTGATGATGTCCAGCGGAGACATCAGACCTACGTATAAAAAGAGTGACACGCTAGCTGAGACCATACAGCACTCGCCCAGCAGCGGCAGCACAACTGGACAGGAGCAGGTCGACATCAGGGGCCTGGCAGCATCATCAGAGCTGTGAGCCGCTGCTCCAAAGCTATCCTCCTCATGTAGGCCCCTCATATGGGATCTCTATGCATGCTTATTCTAGCGCTGCTGCTGTACATATTTGTGGGAGAGCGTCTTCTCGGTTTATGAGGGAACTTACAAATCTTCTTATTATGCTATCAGATGCCTCTGCTTTGAAGTAATTCTGTCCTCTGGGTGATGAAAGAAAAGGTGAACATATCAGAGACAGAGCTAGAGATTAGAGAAAGAGATAGAAATAGAAATAGAGATAGAATTAGATAGAAATAGGTAGAGGAGGAGGAAAAGTAAGAGACAGAGAGACAGAGACAGACAGAGAGAGAGATAGGAGGGGGGAGGAAGGAAGGGGAGAGAGAAAGGGAAGGAGGGGGAGATTATGAGTCAACTACAGACTTGTATATGGAGTTGGCCTAGGAGATAGAAAGATCTAGGTTCAAGACTTCCTCCTGACACACACTAGCTGTTTTGACTACGGGCAGTTCACTTAATCTCTCAGTGGCAACACTAAAACTCTGAGTTGCAGAACACATATTGATTTGTATGGGTAGAGGATGTTTCTTCACCAGGGTTTCCCTATATCAAAGAAATCTATATTTCCTCTCCCATTCCCCCCCCAAAAATATGAAATCAATTAAAAAAAACTTAGCCTCATAGAAAGAGATGTGAACCTCCATAGGGTAATACATACACATACATACATACATATGTACACATGGTATATATACATACATACAGTTTCCTCATCAGTAAAATAAGGAGAAGGGAATGGCAAACCTTTCCAGTATCTTTGCCAAGAAAACCTCAAACAGGGTCACGACACAACTGAAACAACTGAACAACATTATGTAAGTACAAATATGTATACATACATGTGCATATGTATGTATATAATTTGAAATTATATTTTAAAAACTAATCTCTCTGACGCTTTTGGAGTTAGTTTGAATGGCAAAGAAAAAATTCCAGCTCTCCTCTTTTTCAGGTATTTTCCATGATCTCAAGCAAAGTCCAAAACAAAACAAAAAGTGGAACAATTAATTCCTCCTTGCTGTTGATGTCATCCTGAGGGAGCACAAGGAGAAGACCTTGCTGGGATTCTGGGCTTAGACCTCCAACAAGGCTCATCAGGGCCATCTCATTTCTTCCCCACTATTGGATGATGCCATTTTTCAAAAGGAGGAGAGGAACTGAGCTATTGACTTCATTTGACAAACTTTTGCAGATGGTGAAGAAGCAGAGAAACTCTATCATGAATACAAAGAGATCCTCCAAATGAAGTCAGTCTCTCTGGGTCTTCATCTCTTCCTCTGTAAAATGAAAGGGTCAGACTAGATGACCTCAAGTGCCCTGGCCCTGGTCCTGACCTTCAGTTTTTCAGAATCATGCCTCTACTGCTATCTCTTCCTGGAACCTCCCTAAACACCTGGGGCCCCCTCATCATAGATCATCCTATTACCTTTGTGACTGCTCACTATAGAATATCCCTGCACAAGCCCTGACCATCTTTCTTTTTGCTCAGATTTATATCCCCAATCCTTAGCCCAGTGCCTGGTCCACAGTAAGCACTTAATGAATGCTTACTTTCCTTCATTCTTTTCTTCTCTTCAGGCTCTAAATCGATATTCCTGTGAACATGTAACTTGATACTTCCGTAGGATGGTAAGTATAAGGTAGGATGGCAAAAAAAAATTTAGGAAATACGGTTCAGAATTAAGAAATGAAAAGAGAAAAAAGGCTTGCCAATGATCCAGAAGACTATACCTGTATACTGTGACTACTTTTTTCAAGAAGGGAGTAGGAAGGTGCTAGAAATGGCAACTACCAAATACCATCACCATTATCACCAGAACCATGTACATACACACACACATACACACACACGCAATGAAATTGAATCTGTAATAATAATAGATGACATTTATACCAGGCTTTCAGGACCGAAAAGTACTTTATCTCCTTTGACTCTCTAAAAACCCTACTAGGTAAGCACTGTGGGTATTATTAACCTAATTTTATAGATGAGGAAAATGAAGTATTGAAAAGGTTAAGGATCACACAGCCAGTGAATGTTGGAGGTAGGATTTGAACGCAGATCTTTCTGAGTCCAAGTCCAGCTTTCTTAAGAGATAAGATAGAACTAGTGACTAATACGGGATCAGTCATCTCTGTATAGACAGACCATGAATCACTTGGAGTGAAGGTCAAAATCAAAACCGAACTGGAAAGAGGAAGAATAGGAGCTAATCACTCAGTATGTCCCTCTTTAGCACCACTGCCATGTGGGCTGCAAGTTGGGCCCAGAGTTAAGTCATAAAAAGAGAACAGGTTCCCACATGGGAAATATTGCACTATTAACAACAGGGTCAAACCCTCTCTGTGCCACAGAATATCACCTCTTCAGCACCAAGATTCTTCTGGTGACACTACATTGCAGTGAGCCATGAAATATGACAAGCTATGCATCCACTTGTAGGTGACCTAAAGGGAAATGAAGAAATGCGTGAAGTGCATTGGTCAGCTGCCGGATGAAGTATCCTAAAAGTCTTAGTGCTATTTTAAACTAATAACATTTAAAGCAGCCTATTCCTACACCCCAGAGTACTAAAGCTTAACGTGGCAGTAAGACTTGCAGAACATCCCATATACAGTTAGGTCCTGATTAGTGCAAATAATGAATTCAGTGAAGGGGTCACTTGTATTCAAATTCACATCTCTTGAAGTTATGATTATGTAAAATATGGTAATTCGTTCCAGTTCAGTGGAAACGGGCAGTGTGAATTTCTATGATTCATTATTTGTACTAATCGGGACCTGCTACATAACCAACTATGACTCACTAACAAGAAGTGACATAGAAGCCATCATTGAAAAAGGAGGCGGAACATTAATTTAGGGAGAACAAAGGAAGACAGATGAGCAGCCTAAGTGCTGCCCTGGCACACGGAGTTCAGAAGACCAGAAGGAGGAACTTCTGGGACATTAGGAACATCCTTTATGGAAGATTTAAAGGACTTTTTGAAAGGCAGGGCGGCTAGGGGGCGCCATAGTGCACAGAGCACTAGGCCTGAAGTGAGGAAGACTCTTTTTCCAGAGTTGGAGCACCACCTCAGATACTTACTAGCTGTGTGACCCTGGGCAAGTCACTTAACCCTAGAGAAGGAAATGGTAAAACCACTCCAGGATCTTTGCTAAGAAAACCCAAAATAGGGTCACAAAGAGTCAGAAAACAACTGAAAATGACTGAATTGAACTGGGAGGGTCTTCACCAATGGAGAAAATGTCCACAACACTAAAACACAGATCCATTAGAACTCTTTCTTAGTTCTTAACTTTTTTTTTGTACTGGGGACCCCTTTGAAATTCTGGTAAAGCCCATAGTTCCCTTCTCAGATTAATGTTTTTAAATGCATAAAATGCAAAAGATTATAAAGGAAATCAATTAAATTAAAATAAAGTTATCAAAATATTTTTTTAAAATAAGCTCATGGGCCCCAGGTTAAGAGATCACACATTAAAGTGTTTTGTAATAGTCATAATATTTATATGGTATTTACTATGTGTCAGGCACTGTGCTAAGTACTTTACAATTATTATCCCATTTGATCCCCACAACAACCCTGGGAGGTAGGGGCTAGTATTACTTCCATTTTACAGATGAGGAAACTGGGGCAAACAGAGATTTAGTGACTTGCTCAGGTTCACACAACTACCAAGTGTATGAGACAGAATTTGAACTCAGTGTCCCTAACTCCAAGCCCAGGGCTCTATCCACAATGCCACTAGTTGTTTTGTAGAGTTCTTTGACGTTTACAAAATATTTAATCAATAAACATTTATTTAGGATCCACTATGTGCCAGGTACTGTACTATGCACTGGGAATACAAAGAGACAGAAGCAGCTGCTGCCTTCTAAGGG
Source organism: Vombatus ursinus (assembly GCF_900497805.2). NCBI lineage: Eukaryota > Metazoa > Chordata > Mammalia > Diprotodontia > Vombatidae > Vombatus > Vombatus ursinus. The sequence goes on from NW_020954564.1 coordinate 25,245,800, forward strand.
TTCATAATTTAAAGGGGGAGATCTATACAAGGTACATTGGAAGTAATCTCAGAGAGCAAGCACTAGCATTGAGGGGGATGCCAAATGGCTTCCTACGGAAGGTGGGATTTGAGCTGAGGTGAATAAACTTGTTCGTTCTAGGCATAAGCAAAGGTATAGGGAGGGGAAATGTAAGGTGGGTGAAGAATAGTACATAGGCCAGTCTGACTTCAACGTAGAGTATGTGAAGAGAAGCTCTACACGATGAACCTAGAGAGGCAAGCAGAAGCCAATACAACAGAAGTATTCACAGGAGTAGAACCAGGAGGGTTGGGGCAGCTGGGTGGTGCAGTGGATAAAGCCCTGGCCCTGGAGTCAGGAAGACCTGAGTTCAAATCCAGTCTCAGACACTTGACACTTACTGGGCAAGTGGGCAAGTCACTTAACCCCATTGTCTAGCAAAAAAAAAGAAAAATAGATTTGTGGTTAGAGCCAGAAGGGTAGAGGACAAGACAGAGAGGCCCCAGAACAAGTCACAGGGTGTCCTGTCAAAATTATCAAGGTGATGACTATCTCCCTCTGCTAAGGGCTATAAGGGCTACTACACCTTCACCCACTGGCCTTCCTCCTCTCACTCTCAGTGATACTTCCTCTAATTGTCCAGATGAGGTCAGGGATCGATGCTTACATGACATCTGCTTTTCAGTTTTACCAGAATCAAGAAATTAAGTTTCACTCACCTATGGCTGTGTGTCTACACCCATACCCCAACAGGTTTAGGGAGGGAGCTGAATTTAGCCCAGCAACCTGGTGTTTTTAAATAACCTTTCCATTTGAAAATTAGCAGCAGGACTAGATTAAAACATGTTTTTGCCGGTTTGTTTCTGTTTTAAGCCAGTCGATGTATGTGTAGACAACCTAAGACGTAGGCAGGCAGAATTCAGGGCCAAGAAGCTTTTAAAAACAAACAAACAGGTCCCTCTGCGCCCCTCTCCCTTTTGCTGTAAAAAGAGATCTAGGCCAACTATTGAGACTGAACACAGAAAAGGCCCAAAAGCACAGGAGAAGCGAGGCTGAAATGAGTATTAAACAGCTGTTTGCAAAACTGACTGTCTAAGGAGAAGACAGGCCCACAGAGTTCCAGAGCCTGGGGCCTTCACAATAGCGCAGGCCTTTATACTCAGCAGGCAAAAGAAAGGTGTTTTAATGGCTATGTTAGAGCCGTACTGCTGAGGTTGGGCCTCTGATGCTGCTGGCACTGAGGCAGAGGGGCCTCTCCAGGCGTCGGCGGGGGTCGTGCTGTGGTGACACACGTATCAAGTGTCTCATTTTAAAACATCTGTTGATCCAAATGTGAAAGATGAGGAGAAGGAACCGACGTTTATTAACGCCTCTAAAGGTCTCAAAAAAAAAATTTAAATTACTGTCACGGGCTTCTCCCACCACACACCCCAAGCCTTTTGTCTCTGTCTCCCTACGATGCCACCAGTGTGACTAACTCCCTCTAACCACATGCTCAGATTTGCTCACAGAACAATGGTCTTTTGAATAGACACATCAAAAAGGGGCACGGTAGTCCTTTTGAATGACGGAACCCAGCGAAGTCCCCCCACAGTATTTAGAAAAGGAATCGACTGGCTCCTTAACCTAATATGAGCATTATTTATTTACAGAGTCTATGCAGCCAATGTAGTTAACTCCAAATGGGGAGTGAAAATAAACAGTTGGTAGCTTTTCACTTCTCTGGATATAAGGATCCAGCAGGGCTAACCTGGTGAACTTGCTCCTGGCAGTCAATGGCGGAAGATGGAGAAAATAATGCAAAACAGCCCCCAAAACAAAGCTACGGTATTATATTTGTAAAGCATTTAGAACAGTGCCTGGCACATAGTAGGCACTTAATAAATGCTAACTCCCTTCCCCTTCTTCTAGTAGCTCAGAAATGCAGAATCTGCAATAACCTGATCTGACACAAACCAGTCACCCTCCCCATTAAATTGGAGGCTTCTGGAGGCCAGGGACTGTGCCTTCTCTCTCCCAACACGGGGCACAAGGTTGGGCAAAACAGAAGGAATTCAATTAATTTTAACTGGTTGAGTAGTTGATGAATTCTGCACCAAGCCAAACAGAGCCTTGCCACCACCATCCATGAAAACAGTGGGTCTGGCCTGACTTTCTTTTTCCTCTCTTCACAGTGTTTGTGCAAAGAACACTGGGAGGCAGGAATACCTGGACTAGTCTCAGTGAGGTCACTAATCTGTTGTGTGACCTTGGAGTGGCAAGAGACTTCACCAATGTGATTATCTCTCCATCTTTAAAATGAAAAGGTTGCACTAGATCAGGGATTTTTAACCTGGTTTGTAAACTTATTTATTTGTTAATATTTTGAGAATGTGATAATCTGAATGACATATAATTGGTTTCTTTGGTAATCCTATGTATTATTTTATGCATTTAAAAACATTATCCTGAGATTGGGTCCATAGGCTTCCCTAGACTGCCAAAGAGATCCATTATAGGAAGAAAAGATTAAGAACCCCTGAATTAGATGACGTTTGAGGTCTCTTACAGAAAGAATACAGAACTTGCAGTCAGAGGACTCCAACAAGGGGTTTGCTAGAGCATTATCATGCCAGTTTGGGAGAGCCAATTGTTAAATTTTCAGTGTGAACACTTACACCTCGGAAATATGCAAATGCTACAACTCAGGGCTTGATGTATTGCTTTGTTGATTGCTTAGATTTAAGAAAGTAATGGAGAAAATGTTAATAATGTAAATTAAACTTAAAAGTATGTTCATGTGCATTTTTTTCAGACAGCTGGTTGTTAAATACTTACCAGCACCCACTGACTCCAGGGTTCAAGTTCTGGCTCCACTATTTACAACTGATGCCACCTTGGGCAAATCATTCTCCTCCCCTGTCATCAGCTTCCAATTCTTTAAAATTAGGGAGCTGAGTCATGATCTCTAAGGTCCTTTCCAGCTTTAAATCGAATAAGCGTTGTGTGATTATATATAAAACAGGCCCTTGAGATACTGTCTTGAAATGAAGATTTTCTAGTTGCAGATAACTTCTAGCAAACATAAACACAGGAGTTCTTGTATCCTCCACCATGAACTGTGGCATGTGGAGCAGATTACCTCTGAGGCCCCTCCCAGCTCTGAATCCACCATCCCATCCCATGTAGTGTGTTTTCTTCCCCAGTGCCTCTCTAAGGGCACTCACAACTCCAAGAGCAACCCTAGGGATGGACTAGGTGTGAGACAGTCTCCAAGAGGGGTTGGGGGGGTGTGGTTTAGAGAGCGCTCCCCCCATCCTCCCCTCCTGCCCCAGCATAATCACCTTTTACACATGGACTTTTCCAAACCACCCTCCTAATGCCCAGAAAGGATTTCACTCAACTCTCAGCTGGTCATGTCTTTTCCTTTACATTCCCTTTACATCCCTGCCCCACCCACCAGCTGTTTGTTGCCTTGTCAAGCTACAGGACCCCTGCCTTGCCTTCCTCTACATCCTTCCCAACCTCCTAGCTCCAATGTCCAGCTTTTAGCCATTGCCTCCCTCTCCTCCACAAAGGCCCATGTTCCTGCTCCAAATGTCATGTCTGGCAGTGCACATGTGTCAGAAAATCATGTTTAAGCAAAGAGAGAGAGAAGGTTTTCTCTTTATGATAGTGTTCCATTCAAGCTGGTATGTGGCAGCTCCTGCGCCCCGTGAAACACACTGACGCCGCTGATGGACTATTCTGCCTGAAGTTCCAAAATGAAGCAAATTCTCCTTTGCTAATTTAGTCACATACAACCATAAATCCCAGAAATATGTCTTATGTATATCTTGCATTACCTTTTGCAGACAAATACAAAAACATGGTCAACATTTGCAATAAAATTATCATAGAAATGCCATCTCAAATCTTATTTTCTTTTCCAATGTGCATTTCACAAATAACTTGTATTAAAATTATGTTTTACAGAGTAGAAATAGAAAACAAATACCCCTAGTAATTTAAATAGACATTTGCATAACATGACTAGAACACTTTAGAAAAACACATAGCGCTGGAAAATGTGAGTTCAAAAACACTTAAATACAAGTGATTTTTAATAAGTCTAATGTGAAAAATGCCTTTTAGCTGTATTAATTAGTGAATTAAAATGTGTTGATCTTGGAATATTTTCCAGCTAACAGTTTTTGGGTTTGGTTTTTTTTTTTTTTGGTTGCTTGTTAGTTAACGATTGCCCTCCATAAAACAGGCTAGGTATAGCCCTAGGAGCATGCTCACAGATATCTGCAGAGTTATTGTGATACTCACTCCAGTGGACAACTCCACACAGGGAGCAGTGACCTAGGTACCATGGATACCTGACTTTCTAATCCTGACTCTCTTAGAAGTGGAAGGAAATTTGTTTGTCCATTTGAAAAGAGAGATAGCACTTTGATAGATGGGGAGGTGGGTCAACTGCTTCCAGAATTTAAAGCTCTGGTTCTTAGAGATAAAAAAAGAGAAGCAAGGGGAGTGGGGAGAGTGGGGAGAGCCAGAAACTCACCCTCCTCTCACAAGTCCATCAGATTCTCTCCTCCCTTACAATGTTAAAAGTCTGAAAATACTAGAAGAATCAATGATTTCACCAGTGCAAGGGATTGCTGGTATGGGAATTCTATCCACCAGAGCAGGTGGCAACCCACCTAATTTAGAAGATGAATCCTAGAGAGGTACTTGGAGATACATAGAGGTTAAAGGACTTGTCCAAAGTCAAACAGTTATTAAACATCAGAGGAAGGATTTGAACCCAAGTCTTTCAGAACCCAAGGACAACACTCTATTCATGATTCCACAGTTCATCTTTTAAAATACCAGAGTTTCAACATTTTTTGTTGCTCTCTAAACTTTTAAAGGAACTGGGTGCCATCTTATCAATGAGCCATTTGATTGTAAATCAGAACTACTCTTCTTATTGGTGTGGATGCTCCTGTTCTTAGTATTATTCTCTTTATCTCCATTTGAGGACAGACTTCTTGACGTTGCCACTTTTAATGATCACCAGTGATACCCTAGGTGCTATGGAAAGATATAATTAAAGCCCAAGCCACAGTAATGAGCCCAGTGTCACAAGACTAGCAAAAAAAAAAAAAAAGAGCAAGAACTAACAACAACTTGAAAAATCCTTTCTTTCATGTGGAAGAACACAATTCCACTTAAGGATTCCAGCCTCCCTTCAGTGATTGCTCATCAAAAATAGAAAGATACATATTTATTTGAGCAATTTAGTTAGAATACCCTTCAGAGAATCCACAGCAGAGATGCCTTCTTTGCTTAGCTTCCTAACTGTTAAAAATTTCATTCCAGGTCCCAGGGAAACAGTACATTAAAATACATAACTAGCTCCAAATATCATCAACATTCCTTCACTCTCCTGCCCCATCCTTCTTTTCCCAAGAACTGATTTTTGTTGTTGTTGCTGCAAAGGGAATCCATTTTCCCCCAATTTTTAAAATAAAGGTGGGGCCCATGGTGAGAGGAGATGGCTCTGCAGAAGAGGAACACTGAGGCAATAGCTGTCATTTCATTCTTCACAAAGAATCATATTTGTCAGCTCTAAGCCACAGAGGAATTGCTAGAACCAACTTCACCAGCCCAATTAAAGTTACCTTGATACTAGAAGGATGGGTAAAAATTTACAGTACTGTGGAATGGCAGAGTGGGTGATGACCTTAGCAATCTGGTCAAACCATCTTATTTACCAATAAGGAAACTGAAGCCCTATAAAGAAGCATAGTGACTTGTCGGTGGTCATGACCACTTAATGGCAGAGCTAGGATTAGACCCTAGGTTTCTGGACTGGGATTTTTCTCTACATCACACTCCCTCCTGCCAAATTATGATTTTATGGCCCCAAATCTTTTCTGTTGCTGGTCTATTCATTTCAATAAGGGAAGAGACTCTTCTCATTCTCAGGGGTTGAATCCAAATCCTAGTCTAAACAAATAAGAACAATGGTGCCAGTTCAGGGCAGCTTTCTGAAACAGAAAGGAAAGAGAGGCTTAGTTTTCTATTTTTTGTTCGATAAATTTTTATTGATATCTATTGGTTTTGCATGACCTACATTTCCTAATGTTTTCCTCCCTCTCCCTCCTAAACAACTATTCCCCATAATAAAGAAAAAAAAAACAGAAAAAGTAAGTTCAGTAAAACTAACCAACACATCAAAAAAGCCTGACATTGCTCACCATCATAGCGTACAAGATCTAGGGCTGCTCTGCCAGCCACACTCATGCTGGTAGGTAGTCCAAGTCCCCAGTGCAAGGCCTCTGGTCCAATTCTCCTCAGGGTTCTTTGACTTACCCCTGAGGGGCTGTGGGATTCTTTTAATGCTGTCACTACTGAGCCCCTATCCAATGCATTCCTCCAGCACAAGTAGATCATTCTAATTTCATCTAACCACTGATTAGTGTACCCCAATGTTATTTAACCAGTGGATATCACTTCAATATCATTGAAATCAACAATATCAACTGGCTTTTTCAGAAGGATATTTACTGAGAGCTATACCAAGAACAGGAATTTAAAAACATCCTTTTCAGTTGAGGGTCACTCTCCTACATCACCTTCTACATTTCCTTTATCATCTATATCACCTCAGTCTGGGCAGAGTGGGTTCAAACTTAATTGGTAACTACAAACCAAGACAAGCAGAGACCACATCTTAGGGAAAGTAAGGCCCTTCTAGATAATCAGCCAGGCAAAAAACATAAAGTATCATGGAGGTCTTGCCTACCTCCTCCTCACTAATGTCTACCAGACAAGCCCACTTGTAGGCCTGGATTTTTTCAAGCATCTCCCTTCTGTCACCTTACCGAGTTCTCCCACAGTACCTCTTGGTCCAACAATCCTTTAAAAAGAAAAAAAAAGGCATAACCTAAACCATAATGTTCATTTTTTTGTTTTGGTTCAGATCTGTGATTTCACTGATGTAAGGGACTCTCGAAAAGGATATCCCTTCTACCAATGCAGATCTGTAACTCGACGAGTCGTAGATAGAAGCATTCCTTCTACCAAATTCAATCACGGATGAGACATAGCTGATGGACAGGTCACCTGATTTCTTGTAAAACACAGTATTTTGGCTGTTGGGTCTATCCACCGCTGAGTCGGGTCAAGCAGGTCATCCCCAAGTGCTGGCTCCTCAACAGGCTCGGCTACAGAAAAACTCTGTTACGGATTCCAGTTCTGGCAGCTCTTCTCTCACAAGCTCACAAGGACATAGCCTAGCCTGTTCCATCTCCTATAATCATTCACCTAAGAGCAGAAAAGAATGAAACACAACAAAGGCAGAAAAACCAGAGTGCCAAATATTCACCGCTTCATGGTGACCATGTGAGACAGGGTCTAAGACTTCTCCCCCACCTGGAGTCTCATTAAAGTTTGTTTTCCTTGCTCAAAAGTCATCAAGGTGAGATGGAGGCTGAGTTCCTCCATTGGAGCCTTTTGTATGTGTATTCAATTCATCTCAGCAGTCAATCAAAAGGCATGTATTCATTCCAAAGTAGGCAGAAAGGAGTATCTGTGCATACTTTGAAATGGAGGGGAGGCCCTCCATTACATGTCATTACATATTTCTGAAAGCAAACTCAGAAGCCTCTACCTAGACATGTAGTAGCCAGAGAATACTGTGTATGGTCCAAAGGCTGGGCTCCCCTTGGCCAGTAGTCCCATTAGGCAGTGTTGCATACCCATAATCTCCCAACTCTGAAAAGAAGGCGGGGTGAGGTGTTTTTATATCTTTTCTTTGGGGCAAAGCCTGGTCATTACAATTTCCCGGTAATCAGTTTCAATTGTTTTGTCATTGTTCTTTCCACTAACATTATGATAGTCATTGTATAAACTATTTTCCTGGTTCTGCTTACTTCCCTCAGCATTAGTAAGCCTTCTCTCCTATCTTTTTCAGTCTTCTTACATTTTACTTTACTACATGTACTCCTTATCTCTGCCAACTGAATTCCCTGATTTCCTTTAAGTCCCAAATAAAATCCTACCATCTACAGGAAGCCTTCTCCAATGCCTTAATTCCAGTTCCTTCCTGTTGTTAATTATTTTCTATTTATACAATATATAGTTTGTTTGCATGTTGTCTGTCCCATTAGATAGTGAGCTCCTTGACGGCAAGGACTGTCTTTTGCCACTTTTTGTAACCTAAGCACATAGTAGGAACTTAATAAATGTTGATTGATTGATTGCTTTTCTATATTCATCATACTCATTGTTTCTTGCAGTATAGTAATATTCTATTACATTCATATACCACAATATGTTTAGTCATTCCCCAATCTATGAGAATCCATTTTGCCTCTGATTCTTTGTTACTTCAAAAAGCGCCACTACAAATAATTGGTGTACGCTGGCCTTTTTTTTATATATATTATTGACTTTCTTGAGATGTAAGCATAGCATTGAGATTTCTGAGCTAAAAGGTATGGGCATTTTTGTCACTTTCTTAGCATAATTCCAAATTGTTTTCCAGAATGGTTGAACCAATTCACAGCTCCACCAACAATGTATTAGTATACCTATTTTCTACAATTCCTCCAGCACTGTTTCCATTTGTTGTCATCTTTGCCAATTTGGGCAAATTGGTCTATTTGTTTACTGTGACGTAAAACTTTGGGGTTGTTTTGATTTGCATTTCTTTTATTATTGGTGATTTGGAGAGACTTAGTTTGTGTAACACATCCTACTATTAATTGTGACCAGAAATAGAAGTCTAGATGTGGTCGTTTTCTTCTCACCTAGACAAGCATCTTCTGCAACACACCTGGATTATTGCATTTTGGACCTCCAAAATCCCTTAACCTAGAGATCCCATCCCTAGGCAAATACTCCAAGGAAGACACTCCTTTTTGGAACATCTCTGAGGTCCAGTATTCTTAATAATAACTAAGTAAGGGCTAGCTAGCCTATTTATTTGAATAGCCCCAGACCTCAGAGCATGATTTAACTTCACATTCTATCCACCTATCCACCTGGACCATTTCACTATCTATTTATGAATATATCCCCTTTGCCTCCCTTCTTATCTCTTGCTCTGAGGACTATAATCCAAACACCAGCATCATTGCTCTAGAAAAGATGTGTCAATTGACTGTTCCAAATATTGACTCACTGTTCCTGTGATTCCCCAGATTAAAACTACCTCCCTTCTCTGACTACCACTCCCCTCTGTGTGTTGCCTTTCCCTATTAGAATGTAAGCTCCTTGAGGACAAGCACTATAAATCTTTTTGTATTTATATTCTCAGGACATAGCATTCCTGGCATAAAACATGGCATTTAACAAATGCTTATTAATTCATCAAATGAACATTCTATAACCAAATTATGGCACATAAATATAATGGAATATTACTGAGCTGTAAGTAAGGATGAACATGATAAATTCAGAGAAACATGGTAACACATATGAATTGATGCAAAGTGACAAAAGCAAGACAAGGAAAATAATACTCACAGTTACTAGAACCACGTAAATGGAAAGAAAAATAAAAAGCCCTCTAAAAATACCTCTCTGTAATTATGATGACCTTGCATATGTGTAAAGAACATGTGAGGAAATGTACTTCCCTCCCTTCTTTGCAGAGATAGGGAACTATGGGGGTGAAATATTGCATAGCATGTGAGACTCAGTGTATATACTAATGCTAATTAGTTTTACTAAACTACTTTCTTTTTCTTTCACAAGTTCTCTCTTTTAAAAAAAAAATTTGTTATGAGATGGCTCTATAGGGAAGAAAAGGGAAATGATATATTTAGAAATAAAGATCACATAGAAGTAAAATATATCAATTTTTTAAAAAGACCAGCTTAAGTACTGCCCAAAGGATCTCTGGGGGGAACTATTGGTTTAGTTGAAAAAGAGAGTGATATGAAGATGGTAGGGTAGAGAAAGCAACCCAGCTAAACTTCTTCCAATTCCCCTCCAAAAGATTTAAAATAATGCCTCAAATAAAATTTTAGAGCAGCAGAGCCAACAAAAGATTGAAGTGAGGCATTTTTCCAGCCTAAGACAACTTAGGAAGTTGGCAGGAGATTTGTGACACCAGGTTGGAAGCCTATCCAGGCCTATCCATGCCTGCAGTGGCAGCACCAGCAGCTAATCTTAAAGGAGTCAGCAGTAGCAGCTTCGGGAGCTCTCAGCCCAGATTCAGTAAGGGAGTCAGATAACTGGTCAAAAAGAGACCCTTTGTGGGCACTGGACACAGCTGGCACTGACTGGCAACTCTGTTGATCACAAGCAATTCTGGGTTACAGTTTCAGGGTGAAGAGGAGCATTAGCACTTGAACATGCTGGGGACCACGAGTAAAGACTAGAGCATAGATCAGCAGGACAGTGACCATTCCTCTCCCTGAATTGCACCATCTTGGAAGCACCAAAACTTGCACACCCCCAAAACTAGCTCTGAAAACAGCAGCATGATAAAGCCTGAAGGTTGGCTCAGTGCCTCCTCACCCCTAGGAGAACAGAGCCCGACTTTAACATGAAGTTTAAAGTCGAGAAATAAACTGGAAAAATGAGCAATTAACAAAGAATTTGCCCATAAAAAGCTACCATGGTGGCAGGGAAGAACAAGACACAAACTCAGAAAACAACAACAATATGAAAACATCTACAACCAAAGTCTCAAAGAAAAATGCTAATTGGACTGAAATCCAACAAAAATTCCTGGAAGAGTTAAAGAAAGAGCATGGTAGAGGAAAAATTGGGAAAAGAAATAAGAGTAAAGCAAGAAAATTATGAAAAAAGAATTAACAGCATGATAAAAGAGGCACAAAAATGCTGAAGAAAACAGCACCTTAAAAAACAGAACTAGTCATATGGAAAAAGAGGTACAAAAGCTTACTGAAGAAGATAATTCCTTAAAAATTAGAAGTGGGTAAATGGAAACTAATGACTCCATGAAAAATCAAGAAACAATAAAACAAATCAAAAGAATGAAAAAATTGAAGAAAATGGGAAATATGTGATTGGAAAATAGTTGAAGAGAGATAATTTAAGAATTATTGAACTACCTAAAAGCCTAAAACATCAAATTTCAAAAAACAAAAAAATCAAGGAACTGCCCCAACATCTTATATGCAGAGGGTAAAATAGAATTTGAAAGAATCCACTGATCACCTCCTGAAAGAAATCTCCAAATGAAAACTCCCAAGAATATTACAACCAAATTCCTGAGCTCCCGGGTCAAGGGGAAATTATCACAAGCAGTCAGAAAGAAACAATTCAAACACTGTGGAACCACAATCAGGATCACACAAGATTTAGTAGCTCCCATGTTAAAGGAGCAGAAGATTTTGAGTATGATTAGCAGCTTCTATGTTAAAGGAGCAGAAAATTTGGAACTCAAAATTTTAAAAGAAAAGAATGTTTAAAATAAATAAATATATTTTAAAAAAAGAAAGAGAGAGTGGTATCCCAATAAGACTACCAGACATGGAGTCAGGAGACCTGGGTTTGAGATCTAGATCTGCCACTAACACCTGAGAGAACTTGAACTTTTCACTCCACCTAGTCTCTAGGGCAGGAATAATACCTAACTCACAGTACAGCTTCATGAAAAGCACTTTGTAAACTATAAAGTCATCTTCAGAAATGTTAGCTCTGCTATTTAACTCCTGTGTGATCTTGGGGAGGTCACATAAAACTCTCTGGGCCTCAGTTTCCTTATCTGTGTAACAGCCCCTAGCAAAGAGTTGGATGGGTACAAAACCCTTTGGAATTTGTAGTTTCCCCCAGTTTGGGAAGAGAAGAAACTACTGGGAGATTAGCCCTCAAAGGGGGTTGGAGGCAGTTGCTACTTTGAGAGTTGGGGGGGAGTGGTCTCTAGAGGAAAATAAGAAGAAAGAAAAGGTGGCAGTCATTCCATGGCAGCAACACCATGAGGGCAGGCTGGTGTTAGCAACATCTGCAGTTTCTTCTGAGATCATGAGAAAAGACTTCTATCTTCTTCTATCTGTCCATTTGGATAAGGTGGGCCAGGAGTCAGGGTGACCGCATGTGTCTTACCATGGATGTCTGCCCCAGAAGCAAGAGAGAAACAAGCTCACTGGAGAGAAGCAGAATAAATGAGCCTTCCCCTCCCCTAGGCTTACTTCCATTTGTGTCTTTCTTAATTTTATTCTATTAAACAATAATATTCTTGATTCAATATTATTTCTCATAAATATCTGTGGTTGACCCTGTCCTTATGTTTCCTGGAGTCTCTTTGTTTGCAACATTGGATCATAATGGAGTCATGAAGAAGAGAGGAATCTTTCCTAGTGAGGGTTGGGAGCTCCATCCTCAGCTCACTGTTACAGAGGTCTGCTGTCTAGCTATGGTCATCAGCATGAGTCATTTCATAATCACCCTTCTAAGTGCAGAATTACTGTGAATTTGGGCCCTATTCTATAAATCTACTTCATGGACATGAGTCAAGGTTAAATCTGTAAAATTAGAAGGTTGGATTAGATGATCTCTAGGGCCCATTCCATATTTTTCTCTTATTGCCTATTCTACTTTTCGAACTATATATATTCCAATGACATCTCAAATTTTAACGTGACCAAAATAAAATGAGATCTCTCCTCACCCCAACCCACTCCTCTTCCAACTTTTCCCACCCTTGTAGAGGGTACCACCATCATTAGCCCATGTTTACAACCTCAGAGACATCTTCAACCTTTCACTCTCCCCTTGCTCCATATATCCAATTGGTTGCTAAGTTTCGTCAATTCTACTTCCACATTTCTGACATCTGTAAATCATCCAATCAATCAACAAATATTCAAAGGGGAAGCTAGGCGGCACAGTGGAAAAAACTCTGGCCTTGGAGTCAGGAGCACCTGAGTTCAAATCCAGCCTCAGACACTTACTTACTAGCTGTGTGACCCTGGGAAGTCACTTAATCCTGATCACTTCGCCAAAAAGCAAAAAGCAAAAATATATATATATATATTCATTAAGCATCTGCTATGTGTCAGACATTAGCTAGATGCTTCTCCTTTTTATTCTGTGACTATCACCCTTGTTCAAGCTCTCATCACCTCCCTCTTAGACAATTGCAACAGCTTCTTAATTAGTCTCCCTGTCTTAAGTCTCTCCCCACTCTGATCCATTCTTTACACAGCAGACAAAGTAATTTTCCTAAAACACATGCCTCACTATGTCACTCCTCTATTCAATAAACTCCCTCTTACCTCTAGGATCAAATATAAATGCCTCTGACATTTAAAGTCCTTCACAACCTGGCTCCAATCTACCTTTACAGCCTTATTAAACATTACTCTCCTTAACACACTCTGTGGTTGAACCAAACGGCCCTTCTTGATGACATTCCACCTCTCATCTCTCTACCTTTGAACAGGTTATCCCCCACATCTGAAATGTACTTCTTCCCTACCTCTTCTTCCCAGAATCCTCTGTTCCTTTCAAAGTACAGTTCAAGTGTCATCTTCTCTACGAGGTCATTTCTGATTCCACCAGGGGCTAGTGCCTCTCTCCCCACCACCCACCAAGGTTACCTTGCATTTGCTTTGGATTTGTTTTGTACATAACTGATAATGTGAATGCTGTCTCCCAAAAAATTAGCTTGTATTTATTTTTTGTATACATATTTGTGTGCTTGACATCTCTCCAGAAAGAATGTAAACTCCTTGAGGGTAAAGGCTGTTTCTTTTTTGTCTTTGTATCTGCAGTGCATAGCACAGTGCCCAGTACACATAAAAATATTTAATAAATGCTTGTTTAATTGATTGATTGACTACCAGTGCCACAATGATTAGATGTCTCCCCCAAATGCAGATCTCATCCATGGGACATGGGACCCTATTTAGCCAGCAACCAATTTGCTACAAAATTCAGTGATTGATTCTCTTTCCCTGATGCTTCTCCTTCCCCCAACTCCCAGGCACAATTTAAACCTCTTTACATAAAAAGCCTCATAGATATTCTCTCTTGGCAAAACTAGATAATATTAGTTCACTCTGAGAGCCAATTTTAAAAAAATTTACTCAATTTTCCCTCGGTTCTTTAACAGCAAAAAATACAACTTACAGGAGAGATGGGGACTAGAGCGATCAATCACCTGTTAATGTTTCCAAAACAAATTCTAGCCATCACTATGAAACCTGTGAGAAAGAAGGCCCAGTACAGGATGTGGTTTGCTGCCATGATCATAGCTGTAATGGTCATAGCCCCTGCAGGTACCAGGTTCCTGCCAATCTATCCACATTGTACTTGATTAAGGACACTGGAATGATATTAGGCTCAATACTAAACATTGCACTTACCAGCTGTATGCCCTTTAATATGTACTTTCAAGGATAGTGGGATTTAAAACTGAAAGGTGGCTTAGAGATCCAATCCCCTCATTTTATAAAGGAGAAAACTGAGGCCCAGAGAGAGAAAGGGATCTGCTCAAGATTGTGCAGGCAATACACATCAGAGATTTGCATCCAAGTCCTGACTCCAAATCCATTGATCTTTCCTCTATATTACGGTTCTCTCTTATCCCTCTGAGCTTCAGTTATCTATGCTGTAAAATGGGGGAAGAATACTTGTCCTGATTGTGTGACCACACAAGTTTTTGTTTGTTTGTTTTGGTGGGGGGAGGGCGGTTTGTCAAGACACACCTGATTGCTTGATTTCTGCCCCATCATCTCAGTTAATGAAATAACAGAAGGGGCAGGTAACAGACCACAAGGTGTTAATGTCTGGAAAGGAAGTACAAAGAAAGGTTTTCACATTGTTATCCTTGTTACAAAGCATGAAGTTCTTCTTAGATATAATAATGATGATAATAATAATGATGATGATTATTATAATAATAGCTAGCATTTATATGGTACCTATTATGAGCTAGGCACTGTGCTAAGTCTGTTGTTGTTGTTACTCAGTCATTCATTCATATCTGACTCTTTGTGACCCCATGGCCATGCCAGGGCTCACCAGGCCCTTCTGTCCTCCACTATCTCCCAAAGTCTGTCCAAGCTCATATTCATTGCTTGCATGACACTATCTATCCATCTCATCTTCTGCCATCCCCTTCTTCTTTTGCCTTCAATCTTTCCCAACATCAGGGTCTTTTCCAATCAGTCCTGTCTCCCCTTATGTGGCCAAAGTATTTAAGCTTCAGCTTTAGTATTTGTTCTTCCAATGAATGATCTGAATTAATTTAAGTGTTGACTGATTTGATCTCCTTTTTTGTACAAGGGACTCTCAAAATCTTCTTCCAGAACCATAATTTGAAAGTATTGATTCTGCGGTGCTCAGCTTTCCTTATAGTCCAACTGTCAGTCATACATAGGTAGAGGAAAAAGCATAGCTTTGACTGTATAGACCATTGTCAGCAAGGTGATGTTCATGCTTTTTAGTATGCTATCCAGATTTGCCATAGCTTTCCTTCCAAGGAGCAAGTGTCTTTTAATTTCACAGCTTCAGTTGCCATTTGCGGTGATCTTTGAGCCCAAGAATATGAAATCCAACACGGCTTCAATTTCTTCTCCCTCTATTTGCCAGGAAGTGATGGGACCAGTTGCCAAGATCTTAGCTGTTGTTTTGTTTTTTTGGTTTTTTGTTTTTTTGTTTTTGTTGGGGTTTTCTTTTTTTTTTTTTTGGCATTTGGGGTTGAGTGACTTGCCCAGGGCCACACAGCTAGTAAGTGTCAAGTGTTTGATCTGAGGCCAGATTTGAACTCAGGTCCTCCTGACTCCAGGGCCAATGCTCTATCCACTGAGCCGCCCAACTGCCCCTTCATTTGGAGTTTTTGTTTTTATTTTTGTTTTTGCTTTTGTTTTTTTTGTGGTAAGCTTCAAGCCAGCTTTTACACTCTCCTCTTTCATGCTCATCAAGAGGCTTCTTAGTTCTTCCTTACTTTTTGCCATCAGAGTGTTTTTATCTGCATATCTGAGATTTTTATTTCTCTCAGAAACCTTAATTCCACCTTTTGATTCATCCAGACTGGCATTTTGCATGATGTCTATGCATATAGGGCAGCTAGTTGGTACAGTGGATAGAGCACCAGTCCTGGAATCAGGAGGATGTGATTTCAAATCTGGTTCAGACACTTACTAGCTGTTTGACCTTGGACAAGTCACTTAACCCTGTTTGCCTCAGTTTCCTCATCTGTAAAATGAGCTAGAGAAAGAAATGACAAATCAATCCTGTATCTTTGCCAAGAAAACCCCAAATGAAGGGGCAGTTGGGCGGCTCAGTGGATAGAGCATTGGCCCTGGAGTCAGGAGGACCTGAGTTCAAATCTGGCCTCAGATCAAACACTTGACACTTACTAGCTGTGTGGCCCTGGGCAAGTCACTCAACTCCAAATGCCAAAAAAAAAGAAAACCCCAAATGGGATCACAAAGAGTTGGACACTACTGAAATGACTCAACAACAACATTCATAAGTTAAATAAATAAGGTGACAATATATATATATCCTTGACATAATTCTTTTTCTAGTCTTAAACCAATCAATTGTTCCATGTTTGGTCCTATCTGTTGCTTCTTGGCTCACATACAGGTTCCTAAGGAGACAAGTAAGATGATTTGATACTCCTATCTCTTTGAGGACTTGATATATTTTGTTGTGATCCACACAGTCAAAGGCTTTAGTGTAGTCAATGAAGCAGA
Organism: Vombatus ursinus; assembly: GCF_900497805.2. Lineage (NCBI taxonomy): Eukaryota > Metazoa > Chordata > Mammalia > Diprotodontia > Vombatidae > Vombatus > Vombatus ursinus. The sequence continues at coordinate 25,262,440 of NW_020954564.1, forward strand.
AGTAGATGTTTTTTTTTTTTTCTGGAACTCCTTTGTTTCTTCATAATCCAGTGAATGTTGGCAATTTGGTCTCTAGTTCCTCTGCCTCTTCAAAAACTAGCCTGCACTTCTAATATTTCTTGACTCACATATTGCTGAAGCATGGCTTGCAGAATTCTAAGCGTAACCTTGCTGGTGGGTGAAATGAACACACTTGTTTAGTAATTTGAACATTCTTCAGCATTGTCCTTCTTTAGGATTGGGACATAAAACTGATCTTTTCCAATCCAGTATCTGCTACTGAGTTTTCCAAATTTGCTGGCATATTACATTCAGCACTTTAAAAGTATCATCTTTCAGGATTTTAAATAGTTCAACTGGAATTCTGTCACCTCCACTAGCCTTATTGTTAGCAATGCTTCCTTAATTCCACTTGACTTCATTCTCCAAGATGTATGGCTCTAGCCTAGTAACCACACCATCGTAGTTATCAATGATGTTAAGATTGTTCTTGTATAATTCTTCTGTATATCCTTGCCACCTCTTATTTATCTCTTCTACTTCTGTTAAATCCTATTTTGTCTTTTATTGTACCCATTTTTGCATGAAACATTCCCTTGATATCTCTAATTTTCTTGAAGAGATCTCTTGTCTTTCCCATTCTATTGGTTTCTTCTATTTTTTGCATTGCTTATTTAAGAAAACCCCCTTATCTTTCCTTGATATTCTCTGGAATTCTGCATTCAATTGGGTATATCTTTCCCTTTTTTCTTTACCTTTCACTTTCCTTCTTTCCTCAACTATTTGTAAAGTTTCATCAGATAGCCATTTTGCTTTCTTCCTCTTCTTTTTCTTTGGAATTTTTTTTGTTGTTGTTGCTGACTCCTGTACATATTGAAAACCTCTGTCTATAGTTCTTCAGGCACTCTATCTACCAGATCTAATCCCTTAAATCTATTCATCACCTCCACTTCATATTCATAAGGTATGTTATTTAGGTCAAACCTATGTGGTCTGATGGTTTTCCCAACTTTACTCAATTTAAATCTAAATTTTGCGATAAGAAACTCATGATATGAGTCCCAGTCAGCTTCAGGTCTTGTTTTGACTTACTATATGGAGTTTCTTCACCCTTGGCTGCAAAGTATATAATCAGTCTGATTTTGATATTGGCCATCTGGTGCTGTCCATGTATAGAGTCACTTTTTGGGTTATTGAAAAAGTGTTTGCTATGACCAGTTAGTTATCTTGACAAAACTCTATTAGTCTCTGCCCTGCTTCATTTTGTACAACACCACCAAACTTGCTTGTTATTCCAATTAGCTTTTGAATTCCTACTTTAGCATTCCAATCTTCTATAATGAATGTGACATTTTTTTTTGGTGTTATTTCCAGAAGATGTTGTGAATCTTCAGAGAACTGAGCAACTTTGGGCTCTTTGGCACCAGTGGTTGGAGCATAAACTTGCATTACTGTGATGTTGAATGATTTGCCTTGGATTAGAATAGATATCATTCTGTCATTTTTTAAATTATACCCAATATGGCTTTTCTCATCTTTTTATTGACTATGAAGGCTACTCCATTTCTTCCAAGGGATTCTTGTCCATAGTAGCATATATAATGATTACCTGGATTAAATTCACCCATTCCCATCCATTTAAATCACTGATACCCAAGATGTTGATGTTTAAACTTTTCATCTCCTGTCTGATCACATCCAACTTGCATTGGTTCACAGATCTTATATTCCAGATTTCTATGCAATATTGATCTTTATAGCATCAGACTTTCCTTTCATCACCATTCACAGAAGAGTTTCCTTTTGGCTTTGGACCAGCCACTTCATTCTTTCCAGAGCTACTTGTAGTTACCTTCTGCTCTTCCCTAGTAGTGAATGGGACACCTTCCAACCTGAGGGGCTCATCTTCCGATGTCATATTTCTTAGCATATTAATGCTGTCCCTGGGGTTTTCTTGGCAAAGACACTGTAGTGGTTTACCATTTCCTTCTCCAGTGGATCACCTTTTTTCAGAACTCTCCACTATGACCTATCCATCTTGGGTAACTTTGCATGGCACAGTTAATAATTTCATTAAGCTACTGAGCTAAGTACTTTACAAAAATTATCTCATTTCATCCTCACAACAAACTTGGAAAGTAGAAACTATTATTACATCCACTTTACAGCTGAGGAAATTAAGCCAAAAAGAAATTAAATGACTTGCTGAAAGTCACACAACCAGGAGGTATATGAAGCAGATTTGAATCCAGGTCTTCTAGACTCCAGGATAGACTCCTATCCATTGAATCACCTCATCATCTTGCCTGGGTAGCCTTTTAAAATCTAGCTTACCAGCCTGAGAAACATGAGGCAAGAAGTAGCTCCAAAGAGTGTGACTTATAGGAGTCTATAGAAGAGCCAGCTAAGGAGAAAGAATCCAGCTCTTGAAGGGACATTACTCTTTTCCTTTCTCTTTGTGCCTTTATCAGAGGAAGGTAGGAGGAAAGGGATTTCTCTCCTCTCTCTCCCCACCCTTGACCATCATGTTTTGGATTGGAACCACTTGCCCACTGGAAGCCAAGGAAGACTCAAAAAGGGCTTCATAAGGAAGTTAAGGGGAAGGAGTCAGTGGAGGTGGCCCCGAGAAGTATAACCTCTGGCATCAGAGAAGAAAACTAACTATGGATTCAAATTCGCCCTGGCAGTGGAACTGTGGGGAGCAATAGTCCCATCAAGCACAGCAGAGCAATCCATCCAACAGAGAAAAAGTTCCCCCAAGGGGAAGCAGAATGAAGACATCACAAGAAGAGAAAGGGCATTGAGTTCATGCAGTGCCAGAGACATGAGTTGCTTTGGTGACATGTGTTTCCTACATGTGTACCTCACTACCAATGTATTTTAAGTGAATGCCTACCTTCCCACTGAAATTATATATAGTTGTAAAAGAGTCTACTCCAGGTTTATGGGGTGGATTTTGTTGTTATTATTCTTAACGAAGCAATCTTAGTAAATGCCTTTGCTTTTTGGCTAATTGTGTCCACTGACTGACTAGTTAAGATAAGTACACTCATGGGGGTTTTCAAGCTATTTAAGAATATGGAACCATAGAGTGCCTTGAACCTCAGGTAGCAGTTGCCCCCTGGGGACCCAAATTACAACCTATGAATACCAAGTTGGAAGAGTAGACCCAAAGAAAACATTACAGAGCAAGTAAGATCACTAAATCAAATAATTTTAAGTCAGACTTAAGCTTAACAACCACCTAGTTCAATAATGTATGAGAAAGTATTTCTAAATTCTAAAACGCTATGCACAGATAAGAGATAGCCATTATTGTGATTCCCAATGTTCCTAAATGATTTTTGCTACACTCATTTACCAGGAGACTATCTTCACTCTTGCACCATTCTTATCACTATGAGGTTAAAAAAACAAATAGACAGAACAATGCATTAAGAGTGAAATAACTTTGTCATAAAGAGTTATAGAGTTGGTAGAAATGAGAGCAGACAATAAATCGTAAGTTGGATCAATCAATCAACAAGCACTTACTATGTGTCACACATACTGCTAGGCTGTCTGGATACAAACACAAAAATGAAATAGTCCCTGCCCTCAAGGAGCTTACATTCCAACATATATACATATAATAAAATGCAATATATACACATATGTGTGTGGGTACATATATATATATATACATACACTCATTAAGTACAAATTAATTTGGGGTACATATATATATACATACACACATTAAGTACAAATTAATTTGGGGATGAAGCACTATCAGCTGGGGGTGATGAGGAAAAACCTAATAGAACATGGCTGTCAAGCTGAATTTTGAAGGAAGCTAGGGATTCTTAGAGGCAGAGATGAAGAAAGAATATATTCTAGATGTAGGAGAGAGGCTGTCTAAAGGCTTGAATATGGGACATGGGATGTTGTATGTGAGGTTTAGCAAGAAGGTTGGTTTGGCTGGACCATAAAGTCTATGAAATATCTTAGATTTGGATCTAGGAGGATCCTTAGAAGTCATCTATACAATGTCCTTATTTTGCAAATGAGCAAACTGAGGCCCAGATAGGGTAGGTCATACATGCAAAAAAAAAAAAAAAATGTCACAGCCAGAGTACAAACTCAAGGCATTTGACCCTCAATCCAGTGCTCTTTGCACATTGCCATAATGTCTGAGATCTAGAATCATGAGAACAAAGTCTATCTGGTCCTTATACAAAGTTCTGTCCTGACCCTTCCAGAAACTTCTTATGTACTTTCTGTTTGGGCAAGAACCAATTCCAAGGCATGGACATCCCTGAGCCCACAAAGGAAAACAGCTGAGTGGTTTTCTCTGGCTTAAGAGGGGTGAAGGTAGCTTCTGTTAATGCTGAACTATCTCCTCAGTACGTGAAAGGGGCTCAAGAAGGTTTCTAAAAATGCCTGATTTGTTCCTAGGGAGTAACTTTTAGATGACCAGAATAGTGAAACATCTTCTTTTCCTTTTCTCATCCCCCCGCCCCAGTCAAGGAGGCTAGGGACTATTCTCACCATTTTAAAATAAGTGAAACACGCCCTGGATCTCATCATCAGGGAGGGGAGTGGGATCTAGAATGAATGTCTCCTGAATCTTGGTCGAGAACTCCTTCCACTAGATGGAGCAAAATGCTTTGGCAAATCTGTTCCTTGGAGACATTCAGAGATGGAGGTGTTTGTGTATGTTGGGGGGTTGTGGGAGCCAGAGAGAGGAGGCTAGAGACCTCAGAGGGAAGAAAGGTAAGGAACTTAGACTTAGTTGCAGAAAGCTAGCCATCAAATGGTCCCAAGTCATGAACTCCTCCCAGTTTTAAAAAGTCATTTTGGATCTGATCAACTCCACCAAAATATCTTGACTGGAAAAAACATCTTGGCGGGGGCTGATCATTTGATATTAATGATGTCTGGAAATGCTCAGGGACTGCAACATACACTCACCAGCCTGAATCAGCCTGTGTTTGTTTAAATAAGAAGAATCTCCCAAACAGACATTTCTCAAAATGCCTTTGTATCCATTGCCTCATCTGCCCTTCACAAAAGCCCTGCCAGGTAAGCACAGAGGGGATGCCAAAGAACTATTTCATTCCTTTGCTCACACTGTTGTGCCATATGTAAAGCCTTCCCCAATTTCTCTACTTATTCAAATCTTACCTATTCCTCAGGATCCATCTCTGTCGTGCCTTCCCTGATTGCTTACTACACATTCTGCTGCTTTGCACACCCCAGAATCTGGCCAAACTGACCTACTTGGTGCCCCTTACATATGACATTATAGCTCCCATTTCCAGGCCTTTACACAAGCTGCCCACCATGCATGGGATGCACTCCTTCCTCACCTCCATCTCTTAGAATCCCTCGCTTTTTGCAAGGCTAAGTTCAAATAGTACCTCCTACATGGAGCCTTCCCTGATAGCTTCAGTTGTCCCCAGTACTTGGTATTTACTTTGCATGTTTTGCTTTAACTTATCTGGGAACACATTGTACTGCACCAATAGAATGTAAGCTCCTTGAGGGCAGGGCCTATATTGTTTTTGCCTTTGTATTCCCAAATTCTAGTACTATGTCTGGCAATATGGTAGGTGCTTAATAAATTCTTCTCAATTGAATTAATTACTTTAGTGTAGAATGATCTCTCTCTTCCTCCTCTGAATGCCCATAGCCTTTCTTCATCTTTGCAACTAATTTGAATGAATGAATGAGAAGTATTTATTATGCACTTATTATGTACTAAATATTGGAGATACAAATATAAAAGTGTGATCATTCCTGACCTCAAGGGGTTTGCACTCTAACAGGAGAAGACAACACAGAGAGGGAAGCGATGATAAGGGAGGGGCTACTTTGGCTTGGGAAGTCACAGAGACAGTGAGTGGGGCCATAATTGAGTCAACTGACTCTCCAGAAGTAATGGCAGGACTGATACGATCATAGTTTCCAGAGAAAGATGTATGAAAGAGGCGAGGATGGAGGTGATAAGAAAATGAGTGGGACAAACAGCTAGATGGGATGTGTGAAGCATGGTTTTTTTGAATTGGGATTTATTTGGCCTTATCATACACTACCATGTCTTGTTAGTTCCTTTTTTGTATGCTGATATCTTCTCTCTTCCTTCAGCTAGATTGAGAGCTCCTTTAGGACAGAGACTATTTCATATTCTTCTTTGGGTCCCTCATAAGGGACACAAAAGTAAGGTAAGGGTGCTTAGCTCATAGCAGGTATTCAATAAATGTTATTGATTGATTGATTTTGCTTCAAAGAAAAGTATTAAAAATACCCTTCGAGGAGGGAAAGAGAGACACAAAAAGCCTTCATTTCTCAATTAATCGACAGGGAATGGTGGGGTAGGCTTCACCCCTCATTGACTCATGACATGATACTTGGGTATTCCCTGCTTCCTGTGTAGTTCCAGAGAGATGGTCCTGCAATAGAGACAAGTCATTCAATAAGTATTTACTGAGTGCTCAGATTTCTCAGTGGAAAGAGCACTGAATTGATATTGGGTAACATGGGTTCAAATCCAAGGTCTGTTACCACCTGAATGACCTTGGTTAAGTCACTTAACTTTTCTTCATCTTAGTTATCTCCTCTGTAAGGAGAAGGGGGCTAGACTGAGCTGACACAAAGAATTCTTACAATTCCTGATATATGATTCTGTGAAATAAACCCTTTTATATAAGGATCTGATGTCCTGTTGTGATGTTAGTTAAAATAATGAAGGTCACTTAGGGCATAATAACCTCGTTACCTAAACCAATATAACTACTTTCCTTCATAGTGAGGAAGAGAATTGCTCCTCCAAAAAAATCATTCATTCATTTATTCATTCATTTATCCCTCTAGTTCTTCCTTTCTTTGCTGAGCTACAGGTAAATAAATTGACGAGATGCTCCCTAGGACTCTGGCAACTGAGCTTTTGCCGACACACTTGCTGTGACATCTCAGGAGATGATCCATCACTCACTGGAATGCGCCTTGTGTCCCATGAAGGACGAGAGGCAGCAGATAAATCTGAGAGAGTCCATATGGTGAGGAAAGAGCCGGTTCCCCCAGACTAAAGATTAACAGCAATTGTCAGAAAACTTACCGTGGGCCAATGTAAAGATAATTTCCAACTTACGGAAATCCTCAACCACTTCATCAGCTTTTGTCAGAGGGCAATAATCACATGCAAGGGCTGGATTTACTATTTAAAAAGGGGGTGGGGGAGGCAGCACAAGAAGCCAGTCATCCTACATTGGTGGGCTAACACTGCCCAGACTATCTCTGACCCCAAAATGGCGGCAAGTCACTGCCCAGGGGAAACAGGAAACTGAAATGGCAGATCTGGTCAGTGTCAGGCCCAAGAGGGAAATCACTTTGGAACCCAAACCACACACCCTGAAAAAGATACATACATATATATCTATGCACCCGCTCAATCACATGCACATGTGGATTCACACGCGCAGGGAGCTCTCACCTTACCTCAGCAATAAGCAAAAAGACCTTTGAGCACAAAGAACAGATTATGATAGTGCAGTTATTTTTTTTAAACTAGAGAATCTTTCCTTCGAACTCTATTTTTTTCTGAGACTTTTTTCAATTTGACTTCTTTCTTAGCTTCATTCCTCTTCTCCCCATTCTCTTCATTCTCTACGTACATATACTTCTACTGCATCTTGCACTCACATCTCTCTAGTGCTTTTAAAGATTCATTCAGTCAGTCAGTTTCTCCTCCTCTCTCTTACTAATATCTGTGTCTTTCTTTTCCCTTCTCATCGTTTTCTTTCTCTCCTTTCTCCTCATCAGAATGATTGGGCCCCTCCTCAGTCCCCATGATATTCAGGCCCTCCCTGTCCCCCAAGTTTCCCTCAAGTAGGATTTAGCCCAATGAACTCTAATGGCCAAGAGTAAGCCAGCACAGTAGTTGGTATTCCCGTATGAAAGGCAACTCTAAAGTCAGTCCTTCAACATTGCACAAACAGGAGGGCCTGCTTCTGGAGCAGGCCACAGACTCATCTATACACAGTTCATGCTACTGCTGTCTTGAGCACTGTGGGAGAAAAAAGGTCATATCATTTATATGATGAATCTTGTCCATCCAGCTACTGAGTGCTACCGAAGGTAAGCCATAGGGAAAGGAAGAGACGATTATTAAGCGTCCACTATGTACCAGGCGCTGTGCTAAGGGTTTTACAAATATATTTCATTTGAGCCTCACAACAACCCTGGGAGGGAGGTCCTATTATTATTCCCATTTTATAGTTGAGGAAACTGAATCAGGCAGAGGTTAAGTGACTTGTCCAGAGTCACACAGCTAATAAGTATCTGAGGCTGGGTTTGAACTCAGATCTTCCTGACTCCAGACCTAGCACTTCATCCACTGAACCACCTAGCTCCCTCTAAGCTACCTCCGTACCTAAGGAGAGAACCTTGAGGATGCCAGCAAAAGGATTCCCCGGGCTCTGAAATACTCTTTTTGTTACATGTGCTTTCATCTTGAGCCCATTTCCCCTTAGGCTCTGTATTTGGTGTGAGAATATGTCACAGACTTTTGGAGGGATGTTTTTACCAGTTGCTCTTACGATATAACCTTAGCAAAATACTTTCCAATCTTAATTTTTCTGAACCTATCTAGTGCATCTGACAGTACTGACCACCCTCTCCTTTGAGACACTCTCTCCTCTCTGAATTTTCAGGACACTGATCTCTCCTAGTTCTCTCTCTCTCTCTCTCTCTCTTTTTTTTTTTTTTGTCTAACCCCTCCTCCTCAGGCTTCTCTTCTGGCTCATCCTCCATATCATGCCCTTTAACTCTGGATAGTACACAAGGCTTTGCCTTGGCTCTTGGCCCTTGGCCCTCTCCTCCCTCTTCACACTCTCCCTCTCTTTTTGTGGTCTCATCAGCATCCATAGGTTTAATTATGATCTCTATATAGCTGACTCACATAGATCCAGTTCCTTTCTCTACCCTAAGCTTCAATCCCAAATCACCATCTGCCTGTTAGATATTTCAAACTGGAATTTCCTGGAGACATCTTAAACTTAACATGCCTAAAACTGAAGTCATTATCTTTCCCCCTAAACCCTGCCCCCTCCCACCCAAACTTCCTCATTTTCATCAGAAACAAGTTCCTAATTTCCCAGGTTCCTAATCGTAGCATCATTCTGGTCTCCTCACTCTCTCTCATCATGCAGAGCCAATCAGCTACAAAACCTTGTGACTTCTCCCTTTCCAATAGCTCTTGCTTCAGACCCCTTCTCTCAGACCCCACTACCTTCGTCCAGACCCTGGCACCTCACCTAGATTCCAGTATTGGCTTTCTAATTACTCTCCCTGCCTTAAGTCTCTCCCAACTCCAGTCCATCCCCATCCTGCTGTAAACATGATTTTCCTTAAGTATAGGTCTGACTATAGTATTCCCCTACTGGTAGTTCCCTATTGCCCCTATGATAAAATATGAATTCCTCAGTTTAGTTTTTAAAGCCCTTCACAATCTGACCACAAACTTTCTTTCTGGCCTTCTTGGTATATTAATCTCCTCTCTTATACTTGGTGGTCCAGCCAAAATGGCCTTCTATCTGCCCCTCACACATGGCACTCCATTTTCTGTCTCCACGCCAGTCTCCCATGTCCATAATGTACTTCCTCCTCACTTCAACCACATAGAACCCCTCTCTTCCTTCAAGACAAAGTTCAATCACTCCACTTCTGCATGAAACCTTTACTAACCCTCCCAGCTATTGATAACCCCATAACAGCTTGGTATTCAACTACCTTTTATTTATGTATGTACTTGTCTCTCCCATTAGAAAGCAAGCTCCTTGGGACAAAGTTATATCTCCGGTGACTAACACATAATAGGTGCTTTAAAAATGCTTGTTGTTGGATGGGTGGATTTAAGACGTGGATTGTAAATTGCTTAAAGTCTTATTGAACAAACAGGAATGCTAAATTGAATGTGATCATGAGACCACTCTTGCTCAGACGGGGCTCAGGCTCCAAATCTATAGAAAGAAGAAATTGAAATACATGACTCCTAAGATCCCATTCAGTGCTAACATTCTAGAGGTTCATGATCATTAACATCCCTAATTTAAGGAGTATTAAGTAATATTGCAAATATACAGAATGTCTCTGAAGGTGGGAACAGGCAAGACAATATATATGGTTCAGCATAAATTCATTTCTCCTACTGAAGGAACACCTCAGAGTGCTTGTCTGACTGATGTGTAAGTCCCAGTAGATGACATAAAATTAGGAGGGAGAGCTAACATATTGGATAATGGCATCAATATCCAAAAAAAAAAGCCCAAAGCTAGAACATTAGGTCAAATCTAATAAGATTAAATGTAATATGGACAAATGTCCACATTTAAGACTTTTCTTATTCTCGGGTCCAAAGGGCCCAAGAGAATAAAAGAGGATATATTTGAGAGATATTGCAAAAGTATAAGAAATTTCTTATACTTGGATCTAAAAAAGCAACTTTACAAATACAAGATAGGAGAAATACAAGTAGATAACAATTTTTCTGGAAAAACATCGGGGGAGGGGGAGGGCAGTGTTTAGTGGGACTCCCATCTCAACATGTGTCAACAATGTGATATAGAAGCCAAAAAAATTAATAAGTTCTTCAACTATATTAAAAGAACATAGTATCCAGGATTAGGAGTGTGATAGTCAAAGAATTTTTATTAAGCCCCTACTATGTGCCAGGTACTTGGGATACAAAAAGAAAAAAAAAACAGTCCCTGCACTCAAGGAGCTTACAATCTAATGAGGGAAATGGGAAGCAAACAAATATGTACAAACAAGTTATGGAGAAGATAAATAGGAAATCATAAAGATAGTAAAGGCACTAGAATTAAGAGGAGTTGGGAAAGGCTTCCTATAAAGGATGGATTTTCCTCTGGGACTTAAAAAATTTCAGGGAAGTCAGCAGGTAGAGCTGAGGAGGCAGAGCATTCCAGCTTGTCCCCCAAGCCAGAGAAATGCCTGGAGGCAAGAGACAAGTCCTTTTCATGGAACATCCAGACGGCCAGTGTCACTGCATGGAAGAGTACATGGAGGGGAGTAAGTGTAAGAAAACCAGAAAGGTAGGAGGGCGCTAGATTACGAAGGGTTTTGAATGCCAAACAGAGGATTCTATATTGGATCCTGAAGGCAATAGGGAGCCACTGGAGTTTGAGAAGAGGGCATGATATCATCAGATCTGAGTTTTAGGAAAACAGTCTTGATGGCTGAATGGAGGATGGATGGATTGGAGTGGGGAGACCCTTGAGGCAGACAGAGTCCCAGCAGGCTACTGCAATAGTCCAGACTTGAGGTGATGAGGGCCGGCACTAGAGTGGTGGCTATATCCAAGCAGAGAAGGGAGTGCATATGGGAGACGTCACAAAAGTGAAATCGGCAGGCCAAGCTTGGCAACAGCTTGGATATGGGGGGGGGGGGGCAATGAGAAGTAGTGAGGAGTCCAAGATGACACCTCAGTTGTGAGCCTGAGGGAGTGGGAGGATGGTTTTGCCCTCGGGCCACCAGACCCATACTGTGGTATTGTAATAGGGATAAAAAGCTGCTAACTGGCAGCTTTGTCACCCTCTGTTGGTCCAGGTGACAGATCCAGTGAGTATTGAGAAAAGGACCTCCGCATGGCAGTGGTGTTCACCATAGGGCCACCCTGGGAGGTCTGCTGAGGAAAGAGGAAGTTCAGAAGCCAGCAGTGGTGAAGCCCAGACCTCAGGCTCACATCCAGCATGTAGCTCAGTCTACAAAGGAGCAATGGACAGGTAGGTGGTGCAGTGAATTGAGCACTGGGCTTGGAGTCAGGGAGACTTCTTCCTGAGTTCAAATCTGGCCTCAGACACTTACTAACTGTGTGACCCTGGGCAAGTCACTTCACTCTGTATGCCTCAGTTTCCTCATCTGTAAAATGAGCTGGACAAGGACACAGCAAACCACTATAGTATCTTTGCCAAGAAGATCCCAAATGGAGTCATAAAGAGTCAGACATGACTGAAAAATGACAGAACAACAAAGAGGTAACCAAGGCAGGAAACCCAGACCAAAGGGGAGCCTATGAGTTGGCCACTTTGAACCAACAGAGCTTTCTAGTTAGCTAGGGGTGGAATACAGCAACAGTCAACTTGCACAGATCCAGGTCAAGAACTGGCAGAGCTCAGACCAGGGAGGCAGCAAACAGACTTTCTCTTGAATTAGACCCCTGTGGGAGAACTGAAAGCTGGCAAGTCCTCAGGCTGTCCCTGAGATTCTAGAAAAACACAACACTCAATACCACCCCCCTCAAAAAAAGGAGCAACAGGGCTAGCCCAGACCTTCCCTCTAGAAGTATAGCAGGGCCTAGCCCTAACATCAGGTCAGGAAGTAGGCTGGATGAAATGGGCAAACAAAAAAGAGAAATCCACCATAATGAGCTAGTATTATGACAGGGATACTCAAAACACAAATGCAGAAGGGAATGACTCCAAAATATCTATAAGAAATGCCTCAGAGAAAAACACAGCTTGGGCACAAAGTCAAGTAGCATTTCTGGAAGAGATGAAATGAGCTTTTTTTTAAAGATTTTTTTTTTAATGTTATAAATGGAATAAGAGTGCTTGAGGAAAAAATTAGAAAAGAAATGAGAGTTATGGAAGAAAAAAATTGGAAAGGGAACTAACAGTTTGGCCCAAAAAGTACAAAACCTTGCCAAATAACAAACTCCCTGGAAACTTGAATGGACCAAATAGAAGCCAATGACTTCATGAAGCAACAAAAAAAATTAAAACAAAGTAAAAAGGCTGAACATGGTAGAAAATATGAGATATCTCATAGCAAAATGAGCAACAACTGACCTAGCAAATATATCAAAAATAAAAAATTCAAGAATCATCAAGCAATCTGAACAACATAGCCAAAAAAGGAGTCTAGACATCCTATTTCAAGAAATCTTAAAACTGCTCAGATTGCTTAGAATCAGATGACAAAATGGAAATAGAAAGAATGCATCTATTACTGCCTGAAAGAAACCCCAACATAAAATGCCCAGGAACATCACAGCCAAGACCTAGAGCTTCCAGGTCAAATTAAAGATACTGCAAGCAGCCATAAAGGTTTTCAAGCACCAAGGAGCCACAGTCAGATTACACATGATTTAGCAGCCACCACTACAAAGCAGTGGAGAACTTGTAAGTGGTGGGAATGATCCAAGGCTGAGGTTTGGTAGGATGTAATCAGTGAAATCACAAGAGGGGTAGGGACTCAAAAAAAAAAAAAAAAAAGGACAGAGTGGAGCTGAATTGATTCATCAAAGGGTCACAATGGGGAAAAGAGGACAGAGTGATTAGTTCAAGGGAGATGGCCTGGAAGATAATTAAGAGACTGATGAATTGTCAGTGTATGGACAAAGGGTAAAGTTTAGTGAGGGAAAGCAGAGGGAGAGGTGGCAAGCCAACAGATTTTGGATAAAATGAATTTGGAATTCTTGAACATAGACATGGAGATGGTACATCTGTGGGTAATGACAAGATGAAGAATATGACCCATCTTTGTGTGTGGATGAGGTGAGGTGGAAGAGTAGTAGGCCATGGGAAATTAGTTGGCTGAAGAACTGAGTGGTTAGGGGTACTTAAGGGAGAGGCAAGTTATGTTGAAGTCTCTCAATACGAGGATAGGAGTTGAGTAGGAAAGGAAGATTATGAGCCATGTACCAAACTCATTGAAGAAAGAACAAGAGAAAACTAGAGGTCTGTAGACAATAGCTACCAGGATTTTGATTAGGTGGTAGAGATGAATAGCATGAACCTCAGAGGAGAGGTTACTGAGTGATGGAGGTAAGGAGAGAATGTGGAAATGCCAATGGGGAGCAAGGGGCACTCCAACTCCCATGCCTCCACCAGTGAGCCAAGGGATGATGAGTGAAGGCGCAGCCAATACTGGAAAGGGTAGCCAGGGAGACTATGTCAACAGAAAAGAGTCAGGTTTCAGCAACAGCTAGAAGATGGAAGGAATGGTGACGGAAAAGATTTAGGATGAAGGGAAGTTTGTTGCCTATGAAACAGGCATTCCAGAGATTATAGTGGAAGGAGATGGTGATGTTTGGTTGGAACTTTGGGGCAGGAGTGTGGAGGGAGATAGGAATGAGAAATCATGTGATGGGGAATGAGGAATGGGGTTTAGATGATGATCTAGAGGGGTTCAGAATCACTGGGATGTGTATGGTATGACCTGGTGTGAGCAGGTTCCTCACTGAGTGGGAATCACTGAAGATTGGGCTGGAGACAAGTGAAACATGAGACAGAAGGCACACACACAAATAGGTAGAAGGAAAGCCCTGTTTCATGACTGCTCTTCCCTCTGAAGGCTGCAGATTAGGCAGGACATTGGAAGCTGAACCTACATAGCCAGAGAAGGGAGTTCTGCTCCCCATCACTTTCTTTTTTCTGCTTCCCTGGCATCTTTCTTCTTTTTTTTTTTTTTTAGGCAATTAAGGTTAAGTGACTTTCCCAGGGTCACACAGCTAGTAAGTGTCAAGTGTTTGGTCTGAGGCTGCATTTGAACTCGGTGCTCTATCTACTGCGGCACCTAGCTGCCCCTGTCTTTTTCCGCTTCCCTCAAGGGACAGGCTTAGCAGGAAATGGAAGGCCTGTCCTGTGGCCAAAATGAAGGTAGCTCTTTTTTGCACCTGAGGTCGGGAGATCAGATTGGCAGCAGGAGGTGAGTGTTGTGCGAGCTGATACAAGTCAGCCCAGCCTGATGCTTTGCTGCCTTCCCTCAAGAGACACACAGCAGGAGAAGGAAGGTGTGGTCAAAGGAAGGTCTGTCTCTTCTTGTCACCTGAGGCTGTAGGCCGAGTAGCAGGTCAGACAGGAAGTCGATTCCTGGCACACAGGGAGATGTTGCTTTGAGGCAGATGGAAGTCACCCAGCCAGGCCCCTTCCCTCTAGGAACCAGGAGGGAAATAGGAGGCTAAGGGGTCAGACGAAGAAAGTCTGGCTTTAGGCCCCAGGCCTCTAAAGAGCCTGGGAGTAGCTCCCTCTGTCCTCTGCCCTGGACAGACCATATCTGAAGAATTGTCTTAGTTCTGGTGCTGCATTTTAGGAAAAATACATTGATGAGCAGGAGAGTATCGAGTAGGGTGGGCATGAGGATTTAAAAAAAAAAAAAGAGGTCATGTCATGAGAATTTGAAGGAATTGTGGATGTTTCTTTCCCCTGGAGAAAAGAAGACATAGGGGAGCTATTTGAAGTTCTGTCCCATGGAAGAGTGGCTCTGGTTGGCTCTCGAGATCATAAATAGGAGCAGTGGGCAAAAACAGCAAAAAAACAACTATAGGATAAAAGTTAAAAAAAAAAAAATCTCTCCTAACAATTAGGTTTATCCTAAACTGGAAAGGGTTAGCTTTGGGAGATAGGGAGTCTCTCTCCTCACTCTACATCTCTAAACAGAAGCCAGGCCAGATGTGGTTGCATATCATAACTGAATCTCTGTGGCCAGGGAAGTTGAGGCTGGTGAACCATTTGAGTTGGGGGGTTCTGAGATGCAGTAGCTATAGAGTTGATTGGAGGCCCAAACTAAGTGTGGCACCAATATGGTCCTGCCTACTAAGAAGGGGAAAATGAGTCCAGGTGGAAGGGAGTAGGTCACAGCTTCCATGCTGGTTAGCATAGGGATGGGCCCAAGAGCAGCTGCTGAATTTCCAGCCTTTGAGAGATAAGAAAGACCGAGTCTCCACAAGAAAAAAAAAAAATCAAGCAAAAACTTCCGAGGCCAGCTGACCATTTGCCAAGTAGGATGGAGAGAGAGAGGATTCTTGTCCAGGTACAAGATCGTCCAGTTGGGGTCTGAGGACCCTTCCAACTCTGACATTCTATGATTCTGTGACATGGGGGTGTCATCATTGCATACTGACACCAGTGTGAGGTTTTGCTGGATGATTCAGTTTTGTGTCTCTGAAACCCAAGGATCTGTAAGGAGCCAAAAACTATACTTTTCTGGGAAGCTTCAAAATACATATTCACACATCAAATTACCAGGCTCCCAATGCCCAGCTCTCTGAACCTTAGCCTTTTAAAAATACTGGTCATGAAGGATCTCTTCAAACGCTGCCCAAGGGCTGTCTACCCACATGTGGACTCTGCCAGTGACATCCAAGAATAAGCCATCAAGGCCCAAATAACACAACACAACAGTCCTTGCAGGGCACAATTAAAACAGCAGATCTCTGACCTCCTATCCACTCCACCCCCCTCCCTTGGCCCCTCCACCAAAAGAACAGAATACCTTTTATCATTGAAACTTGGGACAAAGGGACTCATCTAAAATTCTGCTTGACTTTAGGAGGGAATAAGAGGTGTCCTGATTACCCCCTTTGTCCTTATGAAACTGGATTAGAGGATCCTTAACAGATAATGCCTGGAGTTCTCTTTGCTTGTTGGACATAGAGCAATTATGAGAGAGGTCTTAAGAGGTAAGTGAAACTGTGATGCTTCAGCCAACAGCTCAAAAGGTGGTTCCAATAAGGCTTTCAAAACAATACCCAGCTCCTACCGAGGAATGATTTTGCTGGCTTTGGACTCTGAACTATGAGCCTCTGGGAGAAATCTTTTCATATCGGGATAAGACCTGGGTAGCTCTTAATCCTTTAATACCACCGGTTGGCCAGGAGCTAGAATTGGATTTAGAACCTGAGGGAGGGAGGGAAAGGGGGAGAAAAACCACAAAGGAATTTTAAACTCTTCAAAGTTAGACCAGGCTTTTTTTTTTTTTTTCCCTCTATAGGCACTTCGGCAGGACCCCTCAGGTAGTGTGGAGTGGGGTATAGTGGGGCCAGCCTGCCCACAGATGGGTGTCCCTACTATTGGCTAATATAGGGAAAGCCTCCCTGTCTCTTGTAGAAAGTCCCCAAGCAGAATAGATAGTCCCTGTTTAGGTTTAAAATAGTGACTTCAGAAAGAGGTAGGACCGATGCCACACGTAGGAGGTATAGGCAGGTAGATGTATGGTGTGGTGTAAGGGCTCTCAGGGAGCCCAATGTGCCCCAATATGTGCTTCCCACCCCCACCTGGCAAGACATAGCCCCTGAAATTTTACCATTAGAAAGTCTTTCCTTTGGATTTCCAACATCCTCTCTAGGATTCTCTTTTAAAATATAAATCCCTTGAGAGAGGTTACCCATACATTTCCTAATACGTCCTGAGAAGGCATTTACAATGGCCCTCTTCTTAAGAGGAGTGACTGGTGAAGTCACAGAATGTTTTCTGAAGGAGGAGGAAGGACAAATATAGACGATACTAAGGAGAGACCAAAAAAGTAGGAGACTGAAAACTAAATAAGCTTCATTGTCTTCGCCATTTTGCTAGACTCGCCAGGGCCACCCTGGTAACAATCCAGGGAATGGACACTGATAGAGAACAGGGCAATTAGCCCTTCCAGAGGCCTTAGGGGTGAGGAGGAGGGTTTGGGGAAATGACTGGCACCCCCATTAGAAAAAAGGAACCAAGAAAGGGCTGGAGCAATGTGGGGAGGGGGTCAACAGGAGAGGCAACACCACAGGCTTCTGATAGCAGCTTCTTCAGCAAGAGGCCATGAACTCTTCTGAACCACACATTAGAGAAGTGAAGGGAAAAGCATCTTCCTGAAAGCTTTAGAATTAGCTCATAGAAGGCGACGCAGAAGGCTACACAAAAGGTTGCTGGCAAGGTCAGCTACCTCAGGGCTCCAGCATCTCTTTCACTCTCTGGGACCCACTTCCCACTCTCCCTCTTTGGCCCTCACCCCCTTGGAGCTTTTGAGAGGGGCTGAGAGGGAAATGCTGTTGGGGACATGAGAGAAGAGGAATCATTCCTTTCATCTAAAGTCTATATCACCCTCCAAGTGGCTTTACCATCACCCTCTGACTCCTGACAATAAATGAGCAAGTCTTTTGAGAAGTATAACACTTCATATGAAATGAAAAACTTCATAAATCTAAAGTTGCCTTATTATCTCATTGTATCCACCAGCTGGTGATGCAGAGAAACTTGATCTTATCATACCCCTTTGTCAGATGAGGAAAATTAAGGCTGAGAGAGGTTGAAGTGAATTACTTAAGGTCACACAGCAATTTAGTAATAGAACCAGCACTAGAATTAGGGTCTCTTACTTGTGGTCCAGTTACCATACTGCATTGGCTCTGAGATCCAAGTTCAGAGGGAATCATAGGCTCATAGACTTTTAGAGTTGGAGGAAATCTCAGAAGTCATCTGATTTAATCATCTCATTTTATAAATGTGGAAACTGAGAACCCAGGAAGTTAAGGAACCCAGACCTGTCCATGGGAAGGTGGGTGGCACAATGGATAGGGCACTGGGCCTGCAGTCAGGAAGCCTCAGACACTTACTAGCTGTGTGACCCTGGGCAAGTCACTTTACCCTGTTTGCCTCAGTTTCTTCATCCATAAAATGAGCTGGAGAAGGAAATAGCAAACCACTCCTGTATCTTTGCCAAGAAAACCTTCAATGGAATAAAGAAGAGTTGGACATGACTGAAACAATTGAAAAACAACAACTATAACAACCTGTCCATGGCCAGAGAAACATTCATCACAATCAGAGTCCTTCAAGACCTCTCTGCATACTCTGCCTAACCTCTTTTACATAGATTCAAACCTTCAACTGACTAAGGCTTGTTGGAGATGGGAGGCAGAATGACCTGGTTGACGAAGCACTGGACTTGGGAGTCAGGATGACCTGGGTTCTAATCCTGATTCAGATATTTACTACAGATATGACCCTGGGCAAGTCACTTCACTTCTGTCTGCTTCAGTTTCCTCAACCGTAAAATGAGGATGATAATAGCATGTACCTCACAGTGCCGCTGTTCCAATCAAATGAGATCGTGTATATAAAGCATACTTATTATTAGCATTATCTAGGGTTTTCTTGACAAAGGTACTAGAGTCCTTTGCCATTTCCTTCTTCAGTGGATTAAGGCAAACAGAGGTTAAGTGACTTGCCCAGGGTCACACAGCCAGTAAGTGTCTAAGGCAGGATTTAAATTTAGGTCATCCTGACTCTAGGCTCAGTGCCCTATCCACTGAGCCACCTAGCTGCCTCCTCCTAACAATGAGAGATATCCAAAAGTGGAATGGTATGCCTCAGGAAGTTATGCCTTCACCAAAAAAGGATGAGAATGATGGATAATCCCTTGTTAGGAATGTTTCAGAGAGAATTCCTATCTGAAGTCCTTTCCAACTCTTAGATTCAATGATACAAATACAAGAAAGATCTATAATTAAACTATACTTTCCTTGAAGGATGGGATATTTTTTTTTTGCTTTTATTTTATTTTATTCTTTTTGGTGAGGCAATTAGAGTTAAGTGACTTGCCCAGGGTCACACAGCTAGCAAGTTTTTGCTTTTCTTTATATCCCCAGCACTTACTTAGTACCTGATGTAATAAATGCTTAATACATACTTGTTGACAGACTAACTTCTTGGGAGCAGGGAGGAGGGATTCCAGGTATGGGAGTTTCCTCTACTGATGTGGATAGCAAATTATCTGTGACTTACTAAACAAATCCTAGGAAGTTGCTTTAAGCACATAGAGATAAGATGCCCCACCAGTCATGTAGCTAGTGAGATGATATTTGAATCTAGGTCTTCCTGACTCCAACACCAGAACTCTCTCCATTGCCAGGACTTTTCTAGATCCAATGGTGATGATGATGATGATGATGGTGATGGTGATGATGATGACAGTAGCTGATGTTTATATAGCTTTGTAGTTACAAAACATAATATGTATTATTCCACTTAAACTCTCATAACATCCTTGTAAAGTAGGTAGTACAAGTTTTCTTATGTCTATTTATAGATAAGGAAAGTAAGGCTTATAAAGATGAAAGTCATGTAGATAGTAAATGGTGCAACAGAGCTCTCTGCTCTCAAATCCAGTTCTATTTTTGCTGTCCCGCCCAGTTTCTCTGTATGCCTCACTGTGGGCAGTACAAAGATCAAGAATTCAGGCCTTGCCCTCATGAAGTTAACAATCTAGAAGTCTTCTCACTATGCCCATTCTTTAGTCTAGGGCCAAGCCTTTGCCTCCTACTTAACTTGGAGTTTACTGGCTAGATTTCTCTCTCAAAGACCAAGCTTTAAACACAATTCACTCTGGAGCCTCATAGATTGGACAATAGGTCCCAGCCCAAGCACTACTTAATGGTTATTTTTTGGGCCCTCCTGGCTCAGAGTGAATGTAAATAGTAACTGTTTCTCTTTTGGCCAGCTACCCTGAGGGTCTTCCCCTCCCAGTTCGATTATTAATTATTATTATTATTATTATCATTATTATTAAAGGGGCCATCCCTTGACTCACTTCTTAAAGAGACCTATTCACTGAATGGGCATTGCCTCACTCAAAGTGAGAACCTGAAAAGACTTTAGCTTAAAAAGGCCAGGGTCTACCATGGAATCCTGAGCTATCTGCAGTCATCCTGATGAATATCTGGCCACTGGACCCAGATGGCTCTGGAGGAGAAAGTGAGGCTGAAGACCTTGCACAGCCCTCCCTCACTCAAATCAAAGTCAATTACAAGTAGTGTCCTCACCTCCCTAATCATGGTCCTCTTCCAGAACAAAGGACTAACTCAACTAGAGGACCTAAAAGTTGCAACAGGATTCTGAATAGGGAAGTCATTCCTTGCCTTGATTACTGCCTTCATTTTTGTTTCCTTAGCTGGGAGCTTAATTTGTTACATTAATGGCATTTTAATCCACTTTTCAATTGCACGTGGCTGATAATGCAACATTTTTGTCCAGCAGCAGCAGTGACATTTTTGTTATTCCTCTCCATCATGGAATCAGCCTGACAATCACCTCCCAAGATTCATTCCAGAATCCTCAAGTTGGCCAACTCAGTGCAGGGCCAGTATCATCCCACAGACAGAAGAAAAACACACAGCCTTTAGGGGTCAGGTCAGAGCACTCTCTGCTGGCAATGAGGTCACCATGGAGCTAACTGCGGCCTGGTTTTGTTGTTGTTATCCATAACAAAGCCTCAGGGGGGTTTTCATTATTCATAGAAGTTAATAAATAATCAGAGCTCAAGGGGACCTTGGAGATCATCTCATCCAACCTCTTTATTTAATAGAGAAAGAAGCTAAAGCCTAGAGAGGCATGATTTGCCCAAGCCTCTCCACAGATCAGCGGCAAAGTTAGGATTGGAATCCAGGTCTGCTGCCTCTGATGTTAGGATCTGCAATGAACCATGAAGCCTTTCAAAAAGGCATTTACTAAGGCCCCACAGAGGAACCAGTCCTGTGAGAGGTTCCCTTTAGCCACAAATAGAAAAAGCACTGGGCTGGAAATCAGATACAAATCCCATGTTTTAGGTTTTTGTCATATATAAGGAAACAGTGTCTTATGAAAGCCCCCAACACTGGATTCAATACTTGACATAAAGTAGTCACTCAACATTGGTTATTGTAGTAAGCAGGAAACAATACCGTTCTCTTAACACCTACAACAAAAGTACCTAAATCAAAGTAACAGGCACAGTAGGTGTTCAATAAATGTCCCTTGAAGGCAAATTTCCAAAATAAGTCAACAGGGAAACAAAATTCTAATAGACAACAAAATATTCATGGCATCACTTTTTGCAGTAGCAAAGAAATGGAAACAGAGTGGGTTTCCACTGAAGTGGGTAGGGCCATACAGACTGTGTGGTACATGAATGTTATGGAATACTATCGTGCAGTAATAAGGAATTCAAGAAAACATGAGAATGTATATGAATTGATACAAAGTGAAAGAAATAAAACCAGAAAAATAATAAAGGCAATGACTTCAACAATTTAAGTGAAAAGATCATTGGGAAAAAAAAAAAAGCTAAGCCCTGAGTAATTGAAAAACCAGCAATGATCCTGAAGAATTGGTAATGAAACATATCTCCCTTCTCTGGTGGAGAAGTGGGGGGCTATGAGGGTAGAAAGTTGCATACAGTGCCAAATGGGGTCACTATATCCATTGGTTTTGCTTAACAATTTTTTTTTTACTGTTGTTATAAGAAAGAGTTCCATTTGGGGAGTTGGAGTATGTCCAGAAATGACAGAGATATACAAAGGGCATCAATTAAATTGGATGGATGGATGGATGGATGGATGGATGGATGGATGGATGGATGGATGGATGGATAGATGGATGGATGGATAGATGGATGGATGGATGCTGAACTTGTGAAATAGTATCCCTCCTTAAGGAGCTCACAAGCCAGTTAGCAAAACAGACTAACACACTTTCAGGCCCCAGCTCCCCACCATCCAACACTATTAGTGGTATGGCTTCTACAACGGAGCAGGTCCCATCCCATCTCTGAACTGTTTTCAGAAAGCCAGACCCTTTCAAGCTACTCCAAGCATCAAAGTAAAGCACTATCTTATTGTTTCGTTCCTCCCCGTAGAGGAGCAATAATGACCTTAGCCCAGGGCATTTCTTGGGATTAATGACCAGAGGGGGTTAATGGCCCTTAGCAACACCTTGGGCCATCAACTCCCCACCAGCAAGCCATTAGTCACCAAGAAATTCCCTGCACCTCAATGGTTATTACTTAAGTGTAAGACATTTAAGTGCTAACAATAATGTCTAACAAGGAGGGAATTATCAAGAGAGCTACCTCAGGCCGTACTCATTACTGGTTCAAATCCTTTGATAATTCCTGATGGGAAAATAGGGAAATGCTGGGCTTTCCCCTTCCTTTATCTTCCGAGTCTTTTGTCTGGTTTTGTCTTAAACACTCTTAGAATCACTTTCCCTCCTGAGTCATTGTTGTTGTGTTCCAGGAGAGTTAGAGAATCTCCTAGTGGGTAGGGGTCTCTGAGGCAGGTTAGTCCAGCCTCCCACTCCACAAAAGACTCCCCTATAGCATCTCTGATAGGGGCTAATGTGGTTTTTACTTGTATGCCTCCAGTGACCCAATGCTAATCAATAAGCGTTTATTAAGCACCTACTATGTGCCTGATCCTGAATTTAGTGCTGAGGATACAGAAATTAAAAACAATGGGAAGCTCATTATCTTGTAAGAGGCATTACTGAAGAGTTCTGTGGGTTAGAGGGTCCCTACCTATGTGGAACTGTTCAATATTTGCACCTCCGAGGCTCTCACACTGAGCTAAAAATCTGAATGTTGGATGTCACCGATACCAACAATGAATGGGACTGAGCTGTGTGGACACCAGATTGAAACAACCCCCCAGTGCTCATGATGCCTGTCTGAGCATCTCAGAGAGTTGTCCAATTACTATTCACTTGGGTACAGGCCTCTGGTGATCCCTGATCCAAAGAGGGTGAATGACAACGAAGAGACGCAGAAAAGAGAGAGCACGAAACTAGGAATCAGGAGACCTGAATCCAATTCCCACTATGCCACTTATTGATTCTGTGACCCTGGGCAGTCACTTTGCCTTCCAGGTCTTCGTTTTCTCACCTGTAGAATGGTGATAATAATCCATACCCTAGGGTGGCATAGTGGATAGGGCACTGGACTTGGCCTCCAAGTTTAAATACTGCCTCTGACATTTGCTAGTTATGTGACCTTAGACAAGTCACTTAATGCTCTGTGCCTCATTTTCCTCACCTGTAAAACAAGGAGGTAGGACTCCACAGCCTCTAAGGTCCTGTCTACCTCTCTCTGATCCCATGTTCATGTAGCATCAAACAAGCCAATAAATGTATATGAAAGTACTTTTTAACCTTCAAGGTATTATGGAAATTTGAGAGGGTTTTATTGCATATTGACATAATCTCTAGGAGCAATCAACAATGCCTGACAAAGGCATCCTATACACAATGGCAGTATTTAAACTTGGAGGCCAAGTCCAGTGCCCTATCCACTATGCCACGAAGGCCCCACTGACTGACTCTCCCGGGTGGTTTAGGGAGCATCTTGCGGCACCTTGACTTTGTCACCCCTGGGATTATCCCCAGTCTCGTCGATGTTTCTTGTTGCCACTTTTGGCATGTTGCCTGCCCTGTGCAGAATGTTCTCCTATCTCCCTTTCCACCTCACCTAGCCAGACCCATCTTTCAACGCCTAGTTCAAATTTTGCCATTTCTGTGAAACATTCCTCAATAACTTCAACTCAATAAAATGGGTGTTAAGACATGGTGTTTGCCAAACTATGATTAATTGTAATGACCTATCTTGGTCTTAGAGGACAGATGAACAAACATACGTATTTTTGTCCTCTCAGGAGAAGAGGTGGGATATTATGGTTCGAAATATTGCGTATAATATCAGATAAAGTTATTTCTTCTGAATTGTTTTTGTTATAAGACACTTTCCTATGGTGGGAGGTGGGGAGGGGGAGAGGGAGATTTCACATTAGGAAATAACCAAGGTACAAAAACAAATTTAAAAAATTAAAACTTTCTGGTAGACACTGAGGAAGATACAAGTCAACAAGTCAAGTCAATAAGAATTTACTGAGTGCTTATTATGATCTAGGCACCTCTGTGTGTTGGAGAAAGCCAAAAACAAGGTTTGCCCTCAAGTAACCTACATCCTAGTAAGAGAACATGTAAATAATCATGTACGTCCAAGATACACAGGGAGTATATTGGAATAATCTTAGAGGGAAAACATTAACACTGAACGGGACTAGAAAAGGCTGCTTGCAGAAAGTAAGGTTGGGGGCAAGTAGGTGGCGCAGTGGATAGAGCACAGGCCCTGGAGTCAGGAGGACCTAAGTTCAAATCCCACCTGTGACATGTACCAGCTGTGTGACTTTGCTCATGTCACTTAACCCCAATTGCCTCCAAAAAAAAAAGGGATATTAAAGTAAGATTTAAATGAAGCCAGATACAAAGAATCATGAAGCCATTCCCTGACTTCAAGGAGTCTAGTAGGGGAGCTGATATAGGTCCAGAAATCAGTATAATAAAGACAAGAATATAATAGATACCTAGAAGAGGCACAAAGTGCTGTGAGGAATGATTCCAAAAGGAAGAACATGCTCCTAGCTGAAGGGCACAGCAAAAGCTCCATGGAGAAACTGAAGGATGAGGAGGATTTCAAAAGGCTGGAAAAAAGCAGATTATATTAAAGGCTTGGGATGAAGTCATCTTTCCACACAACTCTTTTTATACTTATTTTCCGTACCACAAAGTCACCTCCATGTCATCTTCTAATCGCTGGCATCCTGTAATCTAGTTCGTATTTTATATAAATTGTCTGCTTCTCTCATTGGAGATGTCTTTGCTCCCTGTCCAGACTGAGTTCCTTACCTCCTCGCTAAGCTCAGAGTGTGACGGCCTCCACAGAACAGGGTAGACCCACTCCCAGCAACACAACCACAACCAGGGCACTGGGTTCAGCAGTCAAGGGGCCAGCAGACCATCTCAGACGAAGGCATTAGATATCCAAGCAAACCCACATGGCCATGGAGAATTCTGGCCAACACCCCCAGTTAAGCAGGCGAAATGAAGGAGAGCCAGGGATTTGGAATCACAAAGAAATGAATTTGTTGTTAAATCATGTCTGACTCTTTGTGACCCCATTTGGGGTTTTCTTGGCAACGATACAGGAGTGATTTGCCACTTCCTTCTCTAGCTTATTTTACAGATGAGGAAATTGAGACAAACAGGGTGAAGTGACTTGCCCAGGGTCACACAACTAGTAAGTGTTTGAGGCCAGATTTGAACTCAGGTCTTTATGACTCCAGGCCCAGCATTCAGTCCACTATGGCACATAGCTTCCCATTACTAACTGCTAGAGTAGAAAGAGCAATTTCTGAAACGAAAGGATGTAGGTTCAGATCTCACCTCTGATGCTCCCGGCCTGTGTGACAACGGTCAAATCATTAAAGCTTCCTGGACTTGGTCTGTAAAGTAAGAGGAAGAGGGTCTAGCTTGCCTCTGGGGTCTCTTCTGTTCTAGGGCTATGTGACCTTGTGACAAGTCACTTACAGAATTACAGAATCTCAAAGTTAAAAGGGACCTCAGAGGGCCTGAACGACAATTTCCTCTGCAAAACCCCTGACCAGAGGTCAGCCCAGTTCCACTTGTTAAGTCATGTCTGACTCTTTGTGACCCCATTTGGGATTTTCTTGGCAAAGATACTGGGGTGGTTTGCCAATTCCTTCTCCAGCTTATTTTACAGATGAGGAAACTGAGGCAAATGGGGTTAAGTGACTTGCCCAGGGTTACACTGCTAATAAGTATCTGAGATCAGATTTGAACTCTGGAAGATCAGTCCTCCTGACTCCAGACCTGGCATTCTATCCACCGCACCCCCTCGCTGCCTCAAAGAGAGGGAACTCTCTACTTCCAGAAGCCACGATCCTACTCTTGGATAGCTTTCATTGTTAGGAAGTTTTCCCTTACTTCAAGCTAAAATCTCTCAGGACCTCAGTTTCCTCATCTGTAAAATGAGAGGATTAGACTATGCACTCTCATATCCTTTCCAGCTCTTATCTTAAAGTTCTCAAAGATTTTAACACAGAGCAAAAACAAACATCGTTCAGAGAGCACCGAAGTACCCCTGGGGCCACCCCAAGATTCTGCCGTGTAGACAAGAACACAGAGGGTTAAATGGTGGCTGTGAATCCCAGAGGTCATTCTCTTAGGATGAAGTAGAATCAGATTTGAAGCCTCACACTCAGAAATTCAATTCAATTAATTCCAGCATGGCTGTGGGTACGGCAAACTGCCCCTCCCCAGTTGAATGAAACCTTTCCCTCGACGCGTGCCAACAGCCCTAACTCAGCTGAGTCCCTTGTACTTTGCCTTTTAGAAAAATTGGAAATATTGCCCTCTCTTTTATTTACACTTCCTGATGAGGGTCCTTGCTTTAAAAATGCAACACTCCCTGGTGTAATAAGGTTACAAAACAACCACTACACACTTGGGGTGGTTAAAGGACTCCACTTCACCTCATCACTCCTTTTTGCTTAAATATTATGCCACATACTGATTAATACCAGACCAATAAAATCATCTTAGCAATCTGGTTAGAGTCTTTTGTCTACCCAGATGGCCTGCAATGTTAATGTGTGACAATTTCAACAATGAACTAGGACTGTTTTATGGAACCAACATTTGTTCCACCGATTTTTTTTTAGACTCAGAATTTTGACACAGATGGTACAAATTACTCAAAAAACAGAAATGTTCATTTAGAAGGCTTAAATATGTGGTTTTACTCAGGCCATCAGAATATTTTACATTTGCAATTCAGTAAATTTACTAACAACCCTGCTATAATTAAGGTCTGTAAAAAAAAAATCCCCTTTCTCCTGCTTTTTATATCTACAGAGTTTCATTAAGCTGGAAAAATTATTATTATTTATCCTACTTTTGTAATGTTCTTATTTCCTTGTGACATATATTGTTCAATCCTGCTTTCTGTTTCCCTCATGGTTTCTAATTGCTGCTGAGGAAAAAAAAAGTCAGAGAGCTGTGTTTCTTGAAGACTTTTCTGTTGAGCCAGAGATGGAGTTGCCAGTCTTGAATCAAAGCTTCAAATCATTATAGCTGAGCCTCCAACTTCAGGGGGGCCTCCAACCTCAGGGACAGCTAAGTAGATAATTAGGTCAAGAAGCATCTATCACTTCTCCCTCCCTGGTCAGCACCCACTCCAGCTTCATCCAGGAGGAAATTCCAGGTACAAAAGGGGGGTGGGTTATTAAATAGTGTGGTCCATGAACTTGCGTGGGGGGTCCCTCACCACTGAAAACCAAATTGATGGAGATAAGAATAAAAGGATGGGATGACCCTCACCTTGCAAGTCAGACATCTCATTTTGGGGGCAATAGGGAACCAGAGTAGGAGAAGGGCAGCTGAATGGAATTTGCTTGAGGTCTACCCAGGGTGAAGCCAACGTTTCCAGCTCAGAACAAGGCATCTAGAGAAGTATATCAGGTAAGAGATACCTTGATTAAAAATCAAGACTGGGAGAGAGACATGGAAAGATTCAAAGATATAATGTGGTATTTAGAATCAGAGGACCTAGGTTCAAATCATAGCCCTGCTACTTATTATGTGTGTAACCTTGGCCAACTTGTTCTAACTCTTTGGCCTTCAATTTCCTCATCATAAAATAAAGAAATTGGACTAAATGAGCTCTAAGCTCCCTTAAGTCCCCTGATTACATAGGATATCTAGAGCCACAAGATGCCAAAGGCCAAAATTTCCATTGCAGACCTTATATTAAGAGGACAACCACTGAAATTTTTGGGCAAAGAGGGCTCATGAGAGTCAAACTCTATTTCCTCCCAAACAACAGGAGATTGTTGTATTGGCTGAATTTCCATCCAAGGAGTCTTTTAAAACTGTTCCCTGGGCTTTTTTTTTCTTCCCTAGGCAGCTTGGTAGTACAAAAGCTGTGAAGACCTGAGTTCAAATCCAGCCTCAGATACTTATGAGATGTGTGACCCCACCCACCCCTCCCCAGGACAAGTCACTTAACTGCTGTCTGCCTCAGTTTTTTCAACTGTAAAATAGGGATAATAATAGCACCTACTTCACAGAGTTGTGGTGAGGATGAAAGGAGATAATATTTGTACAATGCTTTGCAAACTTTAAAGTGCTATATAAATATTAGCTATTATTATTAATAGTTGTCTATTGACTTTGCTGCTAACCAAGTATGTCTTTCTGTAACTTCTCATTTGCCTCCCTAAGTAATGAGATTAACACTGCAAAGAAGACCCTGCTAGTGGGATCAGAAAGGCAGCATGTATGGTAGGAAGAACACTAAAGAGAGAGTCAGAAGACCTTGGTTCAAGGTATAGCATCACCATTTGCTAGGAGCATGACCCTAGGAAAGCCATTTCAACTCTCTGGGCCTTGGTTTCCCCATATGTAAAATGAGGGGGTTATCTAAAGGCCTTTCCTTCTCTAACATTCTTTGATCATGTGTTTCTACCTTCTGATAGTTTGGGTTTCATTTTACATTGTTTTTCAGTGGTTCATCCAGTGGTCCGAACATACATATCAAACAGCTGCTCCAAGTTAAGTAAAGTGTAGGAGTAAGGGGAAGGAGACACATTAACTGAACAAAAATGGCACTACAGAGTACCTCGGCTCCCCATATCCAGCTTCTTCCCATATCCTACATCCTTTCTCAGGTTTAGTGCCTAACTAATGAGTCTTTTTGTTGAATTCAATTCAACAGATATCCATTAAGCTTGGACTATGTGAAAAATTTTGTGCTAACCTATGGTGAGGAAAAATGAATCAGTCCCTCCCCTCAAAGTGTTTACATTCTATTGCTTTGTTCCATAGACCACACCTTCTGCTGTGCCTCAAACTGAGATCCGCCCCTCTGGTTTGTTTGCTAAGCCGCCAATTTGTTTTGTTCTTAGGCTCCTGACTTCCTCTTGGTCCCTGAAGCAGACCTGGCAGGTCCAGCATTTGATTTTGCTCTTCTTGACCATGTCTAGACTTGCCCCTTTTCATTCTCTCAGCCCACCCCCACCTTTCCATAAGCCAGATGGTCAGGACCCAACACCAAGTCTAAAATTATCTTGAGTGGATAAAATAGTAAATATACTCTAACATGTTTCACTCCATCCATACTCTTGGATACTGAGTCAAATAGAAGAAAATGAGGATTTTCAACTTGGAGATGAGAAAATTGGGGGATAAGGAGGCACAACAACTTTATTCAAGTATTTGAAGATCTGTCATATGGAAGAAAGATTAACTTTTTTCTGCTTTGCCCCAGAACACAGAACTAGGAGTGATGTCAGAAGGCAAAGGGTGAGGGGGGTAGGGTTGCATACAAAATGAAAAAAATTTCTTAATAGAATTGTCAAAAGTAGAATGGGCTGCCTTGCAGGTAGTCAGTTGCTGATTACTTGAGATCTTAAAGTAGAGGCTATATGGCCGCTTCTCAGGACTATACAGAGGAGATCGGTGTAAAAATAGAGTGAGACAGCCACTGGGGTCCCTTCCCATTCCAGAGTTTCTGTAATTCAGAGAGGAAATCCAACCATTACATGCTTGCCTGGTTTTGTCTTCCTATTTAGCAGATTATATGAGTGTTTCCCTCTCCCCACCACCATCACCACCTTTTAATAACAGTAACAGTAATAATGATAAAAGTATCCAGGTATCAATTTGTGATTTCAATTACCATTATTTTGATGTTCTACTTTGCTAACTGTGTAATATCCGTTTATATTTCTGTTGGTTCTTAGTTGTGCAATCATATCAACGAATAAT
Organism: Vombatus ursinus; assembly: GCF_900497805.2. NCBI lineage: Eukaryota > Metazoa > Chordata > Mammalia > Diprotodontia > Vombatidae > Vombatus > Vombatus ursinus. The sequence continues at coordinate 25,292,634 of NW_020954564.1, forward strand.
TTAATTCAACTTTAGAGCGAGATCTAAAAATGCACCAAACCGTTGTCCTGTGTTCATCCTTTCAGTAAGTGCCATAGATTTGTGTTTGGAGCATCAATTCATTACCGCATTCTATTAGGACTGCCAACAGAAAGTGCATTTTGAGTTTTAAAATGTTGTTTCCATTAAAATCAATCACTCCATGCAATTAAGCCAATAGTCTCACCATTTTTGCTGTTATGAGCTAAACCATCCTAAATATATTGACAGCTGTCTCCAATAAGATGACACAAATTAGGTGAGGAGGGCAGACGCCTAAATGTCACCAAAGGGAGGCAAAGAGGTGCTCTCTCAGAAATGCACCTCATCTTCATACCCCAGAAGGCATTGAGCAGACTTTTTTTTTGCAATGGCAACATGCAGTAATCAATGTTTTGCATATTACAATCAATAACACACTTAGATGTTTAAGTTTTGCATTCTTTTGCAATAAATATTGATATATTACAAACTCTGTAAAAACTGTTCATTGGACTTTCTGTTTGCAGTATGTACTGTATCATTCAGCAAATAAGTGAGCTAAATATTGTTTGTTACAAAACAGATGTCAAATAAAATTGTGCCATATGTGCTATTAAACACTTTTCTTGGTTTTTTTTTTTTTACAGTGAAAACCAAGATTTAGTTTCAGAAGTGAACGTATTTGGCTTTTCAAGGATTTGAAGCATGAAAGCAACATCTTTGAAATATTTTTAAACCCGCTGTGCTTCGTGTAATCCAGTTCTGTAAGCTAATTCTGAGAGTTGTTATGATATCTTTAAAATAAATAAATTAATAAATAAATGAAAATCTGGGACTCAGAATTAATCCAATCTAGAGAGGAGAAAAAAAAAAGGAAAAATTTTTGGTGATTTTTAAAAATCCAAATTAAATGGGGAGGCAGGAACCCCAGAGATTTTTTTTTTCTCTCAAGTGACTGATAGCAACGCAAAGTAAATGCCAGTGACTTTAAAAATGTTGGCTTTCTGTGTTCAGAGCAAGCATGGGTAGGTGGGAGTAGAAGTGACTTAGGAGACAGGTCTCTTAGCATATTAGCAGTGCCTGAAGAAGGGAGGACATATTCAGGAAGATTTAAGAACATGCAGATTAATTGACAGTGAACAAGGGTTGCGTGATGAAATATACATCCTTGTTCCTCTCACTGGGGAGGTGGGGGTGAAGGGGAAGCGCATGGGTGTGGAATGTTGAATACACTATCAGAAGTCACAGCTTTGTCAGTTTGTTTTGTTTAAATGTCTCCACTAGGAAGGATTCTTGGGGGGGGGGTGTATTTTGAAAAAGGCTGCGTAAAAAACCCCAAAACGTATCCATTAGATTTTAAGAAACAAAAAGTATAAAGGCACAGGCTCATAAAATCATAGATTTAGAACCAGAAGAGGCCAACTAGATTAACTCTCTCATTTTACAGAAAAGGAAATTGAGACCCAGATGGTCAAGTGATTTTTCCTAAGGTCTCACGGGTCATGACAGAGACAGAATTCAAACCCAGTTTCTCTGAGTACAGAGCCACAGCTTTGTTTACTGTGCCACAGCTGCTTTGGAACTATACCTGAGTCAAATATTCCTAGGATGGGGTGGGGGGAAGGCAGCCCCCCTCATCTACCCCTCTCTGGAAGACCTCTCCCTGGCAGACACAGAAGGGGCAGCTGAAATCCCAGAGCTGGGGCCCTGCCTGGTTTTCACAGGCCAGCCCGGAGACAGAAGTATTTAAAGTAAAGAGATCGATATCTCCAGTCTTGGGAAGTGTGAAGTGTGAAGTAACAGAATGAGCAGAATGCAAGGAACATGTTGCTAAGATCCATATAGTAAAACAAAATCTGGAAACCCCGGGAATCATGACATTGGCATCAGAGGCAAAGAGGCTTCCACCCACAAATGGAAACAGAGCCCGCTGAAGAACTGTAGGATCAGGAGCAGATGCTGCAATGATGGCAGCAGAGCGGGGGGGGGGGGGGCCCACCCCCAGATGAGCCAGGCTCTTCAGTCCTCCCAACCCCCAACCCCTCAGATGTGGAGTCCTTTCTCCTAATCTTCAAAAATAATCCCCAGATAAAGGAACCCTCCCCTTAAAGTCTGCTCTCCACTTGGGACTGAGATGAACCAAAGAACAGAAAAGTTAATTCTTTGTGTGAAGGGACCAGTCCTTCCCATTTACAGACTCGTCTCCCTCCTCCTCTATCTCCTGCAGTTCAGCTGAGCCCTAAACTGACTTCTTTATTCTAGGCACCTTCCAGAGAGATCCAATGATTCTCCTCTCCCACAGAGGGGACTTCTTCATCTTACCAGGCTGTAATTCCTCTCCCCCAGTCTCTTTCCACAGGAACAGACCCAAGATAAACATATGTCACGCATGTTGGAGCAGGACAGAGTGGGGAGGAGGAGACAGAGAGAACACCAAAGCAAAGACCCAGCAGATTTCCATCGACAATCATCTATTTCATAGGATGAGCATATGTTTGATATTTCTATACAACCACATAGCTTGATTACTTAGATGAAGGCTGCTGTCTTCCTCAGGAGCACTTAGCACGTTAAAAGGATCCAAGAGAAAGAGAAGATACCTTCCCAGAGCTCCAAGAGAACAAAATCCCCCTAGAGAGATAAGGTATTCACACCATGAAACAGTTAGAGACTAATACAAGATGGCAGACAACAAAACAAGGAAGACAACATCGGGTAGAGGAGGGAGAGATCAATGAGGGCTGGAGCAGCCAGGGAAGACTTCACAGATGATGTAAGACTTGAAATGGAATGGGGTTTTCAAAGGATGAGTAGGATTTGAAAAGGTGGAAAGAAATGGGTTGGGGGAGGGGGATTTGGATTTGGATAGTGTGAACGAAAGGTTTGAAGGTACAAATAACCTTGGTATATAGATGACAAAGACACTAGCTTGACTACAACATGGCTTATGCTACCAGATTTATAAGCTCCATGAAGATAGGAACCATGTTTTATTTATCTTGGTATCTTTCCTTGCATCTCTTCTACAAAGTTTTATTTATTTATTATAATTTATTATATCCCATTGGACTGTGTGTGGAGATAACCCTGGGTTCCTGAAGGCTATAGCAGCAAAAAATGAGTCATAGCAGGAATCTGCAGTTTGAGAGGCTTCAAGTATGATGACTGTGACCGGTGTGGGGACCAGCCTGGCTAAGTAGTGAGAGGCTCATCATTAGCAGCTTATCACTAAAAGATTCATCCTTTGGTCACAAAATCTCATGAAACAGAGCACCATAGAAAGACCACTGTTACTGTGCCCTTCCATTGCTACAGTGCTGATGGAAATGTGACTGAAAAGAATTAAATATATTAGTTAAATTAAATTAATTAAATAATTCATAGACCACCTATAAATATCATTCAACTATTCATACGATAAAAGGAAGAGCTTTGGGGGCAGCTAGGGGGCGCAGTGGATAGATCACCAGTCCTGAAGTCAGGAGGACCTGAGTTCGACACATAACACTCACTAGCTGTGTGACCCTGGGCAAGTCACTTAACTCCACTGCCTCATCAAAAAAAAAAAGTAAGAGCTTTGTCTAATGATTAGTAGGTAGATAGACAGCTGAAGGAGCTCATCCATATCCACATTATCATTCTTGCTAAATATTCAGAAGACAGAAGTTACCACTAAAGTGAAGGACAGCTCACAGCTTCTCCTTGAAGGAACTAATAAAGCCATCATCATAGTTGTCTAGTGTGGCCAGTAGCAACAAGGAGTATCATTTCAAAATTTCATAGGTGGTCAAGATGGCTGTAAGAAAAAAGATTTTCATGAAAACAATTGCAGCTTACACGTCAACGTCTGTTATAAAGAGTGAAGAAGCAAAAGTGTACCAAGAATTTGGTGAGACCCTCCAAACCAAGTCAATATACATGGTGATATTCAGTGCTTTCAATGATGGACTCAGAAAAAAATAATAAAAAATACATAGGAAAATGAAAGATGCCAAAGATTTAGAAGCCTCATGCCTGAGTTCCATCTCAGCTCTAAATCAATGATCCTATAATCCTAAATAATATCACAACTCTTTTCTTAGAGAAGAGAGTAGGTAAAAGGAAGTCAAATTCTGAATAGCTATAATAACCTGCCTTGGTTCCAGAATATAGATAATATAGTCAGCAAGTCAATAGGCATTTATTTAGCGTCAACTATGTGTCAGGCACTGTGCTAAGCACTGGGGAGACAGAGACACAAGGCAGTCCTGGCCCCGGAGGAGATGCTGACAATCTAATGGAACCACGTGTGTATAAACAAGCTGTACTCAGGATAAATAGGACATAACAGAGGTGAAGGCCTTAGAGTTAAGAGGAATTAGGAAAGGATTCCTGTAGGAGGCAGATTTTAGCTGGGACTTGAAGGAAGCCAGAGAAGCCCTGAGACAGAGACAAGGAGCAAGATCATTCTGGGCATAAGGGACCGCCAGAGAAAATGCCCAAAGATAAGAGATAGTGCGTATTATATCATTGTCGTTGGATCAAAGAGTGCATGAGGGAAGAGGGGAAGGGGGTTAAGTTATGAAGGGCTTTGAATACTAAACAGAGAATTTTGTATTTGATTCTGGAGGTGATAGGGAACCTGACATAGTTGGACTTGTGTTTTAGGAAAATCACTTAATCACTTTGGCATCTGAATGGAGGATAGACTGGAATAGGGAGAAACTTGAGGCAGGCAGACCCACCAGCTGTCTATTGCAATAGTCCAGGCATGAGGAGATGAGGCTCCTATACCAGGATGGTAGCAGTATCAGAGGAATCAAGGGGAGGGTATTTGAGAAATGTTGCAAAGGTGAAATTGGCAGGTCTTGACAAGAGAGTAGATTGAGGGGAGAAGGGGAGGGATACTGAGGAGTCCGGGATAACATCTATCTTGCAAGCCTGGGGACTGGGAGGTTGGTAGTGCCCTCAACGGTAATAGGGAAGTTTGGAAGAGGGGAATGGTTTAATGGGGTAATATAATGAGTTCAGTTTTGGACATGTGGACTTTAAGATGTCTATTAGACAGCCCACTTCAAGATGGTAGATGCCTACCAAAGTAGGCAGTTGGTGGTATAAAACTGGAGGCCAGCAGAGAGGTTGGATAAGTAGATTTGAGAATAACCAGAATAGAAATGATAACTAAATCCATGAATGCTACCAAGATCAAATAATGCAGAAGAGATGAGAGCCCAGGACAGAGACCTGTGGGACACCCAGAGTCAGAGGGGGTTACCTGGATGAAAATCCAGCAAAGAGACCACCATCTTCTCAGAAGTGAAGGGACTGCAGAAGCAGAATGCAGCATACATTGTCAAATTTTATCACTATCACTTCTGTTTTTTTCTTAATTATTTTTTTGTTAGAATGGAGGGTTCAGTACTGAGGATGGGAGGATATATGCTGAAATGATTAGGATGTAAAAATGAATAGAATTAATAAATCTTTTTTTTAAAGAAGAGAATACAAAGTATTATGCATGGCAGCTACCAAATACCACACACAATACAGTAAAAAATTGACTACAGCTGAACAGAGAGGAAACAACTGGTCACTGACCTGTCATTTCTGAATCAACTGTCAGTGAACAGCTAACTCATCAAGTAGAACAAAAGGGTAAGATAAGCATAAAATTAGGAGAAAAATAAGGAGAAAATCCAGTGTATAACAATAATAGCTCCAAAGCAGTCTATTTAAATGAGATACTGAATTTTTAAAAAAGGGAATGGAGAAAGGTAAAAACATTGACTCTGTCATCTTTTCTTGGAGAGGCCAAAGAAACCCTTAAGTCCCAGCAGCCTGAAGATCCTTGTTTTTCTTGCCAAACAGAGACACAGTAGCCAAAGGCTAAATGTCATTTTAAAGCACAGACTCATTTGTATTCATAGAATACAAACATTACAGAGGAGAGTGGCAGAAGATTTTGTACATTATCACTTCGAAAAACAATAAAAAGCAATAAAGAAAAACAAACATTCAGACTGCTTGCCATGAGAGCCAACTAAATCAGATGAAGCTCTCAACAGCATTTAGTGATTAGGCAGAAAAAAGTGGACAACAAGTAGACACAAAATGGAACAGATTGGCCAACATTTCAATGGTGTTATATTCTCACCATGAATGACAGTGAAACCACCCATATTTAAACTTTAACTCATCCATTTTGTTCAGTTGTTTTTCAGTGTCTGACTCTTTGTGACCTTATTTGAGGCTTTCTTGGCAAAGAAACTGGAGTGGTTTGTGATTTCCTTCTCTAGCTCATTTCACAGATGAGGAAACTGAGGCAAACAGGGTTAAATGACTTGCCCAGCTAGTAAGTCACACAGCTAGTAAGTGTCTGAGGCTGGATTTGAACTCAGGAAGATGAGTCTTCATGATTTCAGGCATGGCACTCTACCTCCTGTACTGCCTAAATGCCCTATAACTCATTCACACCCGATATGATGATAGTAGAAATTGCACTTAAGAGGAACATTGGGAGAATGTATGGAACAGATCAAATACACACCAGAGAAACCCAAACCAGAGGAAATAAGATTCTGAAAGAATTGAGGAATTTATTTTCAAAATATTTGAAAGAGGAGAAAAGCCCTTATATATGGAAAAAAATTAAAGCCAGTATTTCTATCCCCCCTCCCTAAAATGTGCTAAGAAAATATCAGCAACTACTAAACCTTATGACTACTTTCTCATATCTATAAAATCTACATGAAAATGGTCAGTGCAGAAATCCACGGTAGCCTTGATGAAAATACAAAAAGAAATCGGGTAGACTCCATCAGACAATTTTTTTCTCTCATCAGGACACATCATAATATTTGTTGTTTGTTAATTAACAACAATAACAACGACATTTAATTCATTCAATAGACTGAAACAGCCTTAGAGACTCTGCTCCAACAAGGTGCCTCCCATGAATGTTCAGATCATACAAAATTTCTTGATAAATGTAGCTACTGTGATAACTTTAATGGTACCCTAGTTACTAATATCAATCGAAGCATAAAATAGAGTGTTTGCTCAACAGAGTGTTTGCTACTGTCTTTAAACATGTCCTGTGCAGAGGTCATATGCAAGAGGGATTCATTATAGGTGCCAAGATTATCCGAATGTCCCTGTTTGCAGATAACTTTGTGTTTATTGTATTCAGTCCATGAATACTATATGCCCTCTGGAATGAGATCAATGCTGACTTAAAAGAGATCAGACTAACAATTCACATAGGAAAAATCAAGTGGATAAAAAATTCCTAATGACCAGATTATAATATACAGTTGAATGGGAAGTCCATTGAATTAGTCAATCAGTACTTTTGTCTTGAGCAAGTGCTATATCTGTAGAATAGTGCCTGGCACAGAGTAAGTACTATATAAATGCTAGCTATTATTATTTTGAGGCAGCGAGGTAGCACAGTGAATAGAATGCTGAGTCTGGAATCAGGAAGACTTGAGTTCAAATTCCACTTCAAACATTTAATTAGCTGTATGACCCTGGGCAAGTCACTTAACTTCTGTTTGCCTCGGTTTCCTCAACTGTAAAATGGGAATAATAAATAATAGCACCTACTTCCCAGAGTTGTTGTGAAGATCAAATGAGATAATATTTCTGAAGCATTTATCACAATGCTTGGTGCATAGCAAATAAATGCTAGCTATTTATCATCATCATCATCATCATCATCATCATCATCATCATCATCATCATCATCATCCAAGGCCCATACTTGAATAAGAGGAAGCAGATGGGATGGATTGGATTCAGGAAACTGTGTGGCACATTTAATAATCCTAAAATTCTCCCTGACACACAAATCCATCTTTTTAATACTAACGTTCTTCTGATGACGTTGTATAGCAGCAAATAATGGAATGGTGTGATCTCTGAAGAACCAAAATTATGGTTCATTGAAAGGACAATGGAAAAATGCATGGCAGGTATAATTGGGCTATATTCTATCATCAACAATGATACACTTAGGAAATGTCATAAAAGGTATCTGCTATGAAGTGTACAATCAGAAAAGGAGATGGACTGTTCATATATCAAGACCAGAGTACAACAGACGGACAAAGGGCTGCACTGGTATATGCACAGAATATTTAAAAGACCCAAAGGAATGCCTAGAGCAAATTGGGTAGATCCTCTGTGGAGGATTGGGGAGAGAATATGAATGCTATGTGGAGGATATGAAAGTATATTTCAAATGATAAGAAAATATAGCTAGGTTGCTATCTCTATCAGTGGAGGTAGAATCCATATGTATTTCATCCATTGCCCAGCAACAAATTTTGCACATAGTAGACATTTAATCATGTCTATATTCAATAATTTGTTGAATGAAGGAATGGCTGATAAGTGAGTAAGTGTCAGAGGGCATATCAAGTTGAAGACGTAGAATGGACAGTCCCAGATTTTCTTCCTAGCAGGGACTCTTCTTAATTAATCAGTCAATAAACATTTATTAAGGGATTCTTACATCTTCAAGAGCAGAAATATTTCTGATAAGGAAACCTTTCCCACTATTTTCCCCAATCCATTTCTCTGACCTGTCAGGTTCACCTCATGTGTTGCTATGTCTAAAATTGAAGTTTTATAGACCAGGCCTTATATTTATGTCAAAGGCCCTGAAACACCAGTCAAATATTAAGACAGTCAAATTAGGTGACAGCCAGAAGGGTGATTTCTACAAGTTCTGTCCCAGACAAGATGATGGAGAATGAACCATTTATTGGTCATACTACAACATACCTTCTGCTTTATTATCTTCAGTCTGGAAGAATGGAGGGTAAGAGGGGCCATCACTGAAGCCATGGGCATCATGAAGGGAATGAATTAAAGTGTACCTAGATTTCCTTACTGAGCTTCAGAACACTTGTAGGTCATTGGGGGACAAAAGAATGGAAATTCTACTTGACTTACCCCTATAACCACCATCCAGGGATTCAACCCTTGTGGAGATGTAACCTGGCAACTGTTTCTGCACCCTGCCTCCTCAGCAGCCACAGCTACTGAAGACACAGAAAGAAAAAAAATTCCAGTCACCAAAGTACTAGGCATTATTGTATGGTTTAACATCAGTAATGGATATAGTTTTATCAGTGGAAATGACATTAAAGAAGACACATTACTATCTGCTTCATCACTGTACCCTAAATACCAAGAAGTCTTTCCATCTGACTTGTAGCTGAAAACTTCTCTATGTGTTGTCTCCCCCATTAGAATGCGAAGTCCTTGAGAAAAAGGATTGTCTTTCTTTTCTATTTGAATTTCCAGCTTTTATTGTGCACAGTAAATACATAATAAATGCTTTTCTCATCCATTCACCTAGGAGAAAACATAGGATTCATTAGTCATAGATTCTTAGTCGTAGAATGTCAGACCTAAAAGGGACATGAGAGCTCATCTAATCCAGTGGAGTCAAACCCAAATAGAAATGGGGGATGCTAGTCCATACCTAATGATTGCTGTGGGTCATATATTGACTTAGTTTTAGAATATAATACTTTCTATGTAACATTGGACTTTTATTTATTTTATTAAATATTTACTAATAACATTTTAATTTGGTTTGGGAGGCACTTAGAAGTGTTGTGGGCTGCATGAGGCCCATGACACCTCTGATCAAATCTGAACCCTTTATTTTCCACGGAGAAAGGAACTAAGTCCCAGATTGGGAAGGGACTCACCCAAGTTCATACAGCTAGTTGGTTGAGCAATTAAAGGCTGGGAACCAGGTCTTCAGATTTCTTATCTAAAATTTGTTCCATTAAGTGGCAAAGGTTAAAACTATTAATAGGGTTGAAGAAAAGTTTAGATAAATTTCTGAATTGCAACTCTATCAGTTACCAAAGGGTGGTAGGATAACCTTTGCTGCCATGTGCCCTTCCGCCAATTAGGTATGGAGTCTCGGCCTGGAAGCCTATGGTACCATTTCTAATGTCCTTATGGCAAAGGGACCATATTTACCCTTAACCAATGCAAAGATGAATTTATCCTTGTAATGGCTTCAGGCCTAGAGAAAGATGACCATACTACCTAGGGAAATAATGAGATAGGATAAAGTTCTATTTGGAAATGTTTAACCTTAAATTACCTTAATTTTAATCATCGTAGTGGAGTGCTATATCTATAGTAAGTATGTGCAGTGTATATTTTTAACATTCCCAACTAAGATTCCATGTTGGTTGTTGTTGTTGTTGGTTGTTTGGTCATTTTTCAGTTGTGTTCAACTCTTCATGATCCTTTTCGGGGGTTTTCTTGCAAAGATACTGGACTGGTTTGCCATTTCCTTCTCCAGCTCATTTTACAGATAAAGAAACTCAGGCAGACAGGGTTAAGTGACCTGCCCAGGACCACATAGCTACTAAGTGTCTGAGGCTGGATTTGAACTCAAGTCTTAAGACTGGGCGCTCTACCTATTGCACCACCTAGCTGCCTATAGCTGATTCTACAGAGACTTTTAAAAAAAGCCAGGAAGCATTTCTCATCATACAACCCAAGGCTCTCTCCTCCAATTTCCTATTTTCTCCAATCCAGGAAGGTGAGCCAGCTTGCAGACATAGCCTATGCAAATTCAGGGTCGCCTACATGATACAAAAAGACATCAAAGGATGACTTCACTGGAGTTGAAGAGAAACATTATTATTGTTGGAATCAGTAACAGTGAGCCTTCTCATCACTAAGGTTGGAGATGATGTCCATTAGAAGCCTCCTTTGTGAAGAGGGAAGAGAGGCCCAGAACTAAAGAACTTCTCATTATTCTGACCTTAGAAGAGACAAGCCAAGGATTACGTACAGAGCTTCATGGTGTGTAAAATGTTTTCCCATCCATTCTTTAGTTTACTCCTCACAATCACGTAGGAGGTAGGTAAGGGCAGGGATTTTAATTCCCATTTTACAGAAGAGGATGCTGAGGTTCTGAGTCATTAAAGGTCACAAAGCTAGTCAGTCTCAGAGCCAGGACCAGAATACCATACTCTTAAATGCCAGTATAGTTTTCTTTGTCTTAATACACAGAAAACTCCTTGTTCAAAGTTCTACCATTCCCTACGGGCAAGCCACCACAATTAGATGACTGTCTACTTTGTTGAAATTTCAAGAAACCTTGAAAAGGCTCTCTTGCTCCAAAATCTCTCCTCACTAGCCTGAAATTCTTCACCTACTCTTGTCTCACTGCCTGACAATCCATCAATTTATTTGGGTTAATATGTCTCTTTGTACTTGCAGATATCAATGAATGAATGCATCACTAATATTTTAGAAAGAATTAGTTTAATCAGATTGCTTTCTAACATCTAGCTAAGGGCTGAGTAAAGAGGAGAGGGTTTTGTGGAGTCCTGGGTCATGGAAAAGATCATGTTAGATTATGAGGCCCACAAAATCAAATGACTAGGCTAGACAATCTCTATGGTTTGATTTTACTGAAGGTAAAAGTCCCTACCTTGGTACCCATCTTTCACTTTCCTGTAGGATCAAATAGACTTATGAGAGGGGGGGGTAGACAGGTTTGAACAGACTCTACTGGGGGATTTAGGAGATCCAAAGATCAGTATTAGCTCACTGGGGGAAGGCAACATGAGGATCTGAGATAGGATGTATGGAAACGAAATAAGAGGGCATAAAAGACTATGTAATTTTCCCTAGAGCTAGTCTTGACTCTGCACACCATAGTTACTCAACCAATGTTTGTTAACTGACCAAACTATATTTTCTTCTCAGCTGCTCAGTATGTTGTAGAGAGGAGGGTCTGGACCTTTAATCCACCTCCCATAATGGAGCTAGCCTGTGCAGGAGTCTGGTGTTGACAGCCAGACGCCAGTTGATAAATCCTATTTGGGAAGAGAAGACTAGAGGAGAGATGAGGGGGTCATCACCAGGAGCAAACAAAGAACAATTACTAAAGTCAGATCTCAAAATGTTAATCAGATTCAGAGACATAAAACATGACAATTTAATGGTGTTTGGTGGGAAACGAAAATTTTTTAAAGTTCTAAGTATCCAACATTGAATTCTAATACTTTTTTAATTATTAGATATAAAATGCTTATAATTTTAGGAGGAAATTAGACTTGGTAATTTATATTTCTTGTTTATACAGTACAATTTGCTGATGAAAAAATGTGCTAAACTTATTGATTCATGACCATAATTGTTTAATTATTTATCATTGCAGAATGATATTAGCATTTCTAATAATGCAGATGTGCACAGAGGCTAAGGAGTCAGATACTGCTTTTGTTTGGGGTTTGCTGGGCTGAGATTAGGCTGCCCCAGGTTGGGCATGCAGTCAGGCTTTGGGAAGAAGTGCTCCTGGCCTCCGCCTGATTTTATTGGAATTGCTGAGGATAAATTATCAATGTCGGTCATAATGAAAATGCTAGGTTATCAAATAAAATATATAAATCTGCGACAAGCGGGATCTTGGAATCTGTCTTCAGGGATTGACTCTGCTGCCAGTCTGTACATTAAATTCAGCACAGTATTCTTACTGTTTGTACCCTATCCCCCACAGCAGCCCCCGACCTTCTGGGTCCCTTTCAAGGGGAACCTAGTGAGAGCTGGAGATCAAAAAGAATGGTAGCAAGTTATCAGTATCACTTGCAAATGTTTATTTGAGCAGGAACTAAAGAGCTTTGAACCCCAGCAAATCACTCCCTTGCCTTAACCCACCCCCCCCACCTTGCCAGTCTATTTGAACCATCTGGAAAATATATATAGGAAAGTGAAAGACAGATGCCAACATGTGGCTATCTCTACCCACCCTCCCACTAATAGAGCCACAGAGATCAGCTAGTCCCATCCAAGCCCACTCATTTTATAGAGCAGGGGGTCAGCAAACTGTGGCCTGAGAGCCAAATTCTGCTGCCTGTTTTTGTACAACCTGAGAGCTAAGAATTGTTTTCATATGTTTAAATACAGCTTTATTGTATTTTAAAATATAATAATTCTTCTTAGCTCCCACACTGCATACACAAACACACACACACACACACACACACACACACACACACACACAACCAAAGATAGCAGGAGCTATGACCCTCAGGCCATAGTTTGTCAACCCCTGAGAGGATACTTTGAGCATCTTGGGGACAGGGTTTGCCTTTTTTTTCTCTATATTGCTAAAGGTGGGAAGGAAAGAAGAGAAGAGAGGAAGGAAGGAAGGAAGGAGGGAGGGAGGGAGGGAGGGAGGAAGGAAGGAAGGGAGGAAGGGAGGAAGGAAGGAAGGAAGGAAGAAGGGAGAGAGGAAGGGAGGGAGGAAGGAAGGAAGGGAGGGAGGAAGAAAGGGAGGAAGGGAGGGAGGGAGGAAGGAAGGGAGGAGATGAGGAGAGGAAGAAGGAGCAGAAGGAAGAATAGGAGAAAGGAGAGCACAGAAGAGAGGAAAAGAGAGAAAAAGGGAAAGAAAGTAAAGGAGGAAGTACTAAATGCATGGCACAGGGGAAACAGGGGTGTGCTGGAGTCAGCTCTAATTTGGCAGCCAATTGTTAAATGTTTAGTATGAGTATTTACTCCTCAAAAAAATCAGCAAATGCTATGAATCAGGGCTGGACTTATTGTTTTGTTGAATTCTAGACGTAAGAAAGTGATGGAGAAAGTGTTACTAATGCAGACTGAACTAAATATTGTGCCATGGGTATTTTGTATCCGGAGAGTGGTTGCTAAATATTTACCAGCACACTTCCTGGGTGGAAGAAATGATAGATTCGGCGTCAGATCCCAGCTCTGCCATTGATCACGTACATGACCTTGGAAAATTTTCTTCACCTCTCTGAGCTTCCGTCGCCTCATCCAAGGGGTTCTAAGGTCCTTTCTAACTCTAAATCAATGTCCCAATATTCAGGGACAAAGTAAAGAGTGAAGAAGGACTGGGGTAAATTGAGGTTTAGAAAAATGAAGTGATTTGCCCAAGATTACAGAATCATAGAACCACAGACTATTTGTTAGAGCTGGAAAGGACACTAGAGTCATCTGGCAAAAGAAGGTACTAAAGGGAGGTGATTTCCCCCCAGTCACAAAGGTGGAACCTAGGGCTTCTGACTCCCAACTCAGTGCTTTTTCTGATTCATCAGGCTCTAACCCAGAGTAGACTAAAGCCAAGATCTCCAAATGCCTCACCCAGCTCTGTGGCCTGCCCCATGCTGCCTCCCTCCCCCCACCCTTTCCCTGGCCTTGTAAGTCAAGATTAATTTGCTACTTCTAAAGTAATGAGGCTTTTTGATGATTTCCTTTTCACCTGTACCCTAACCAGGGCCAACATGAAACCAACTATGATATTAGAGAAATTTCTCTTCCAGTCCCTAAGATCCTTTCAGTAGCTCCTCTTGCCCCCACCTCAAGTTCTCTGATATCTTCTTTGGCCTGGAACTTGGGGGGATGAGGGAAGGGTGGCAAAGAATCTCCTGGTAATCTCATTCACACTAAGGAATTAGGGATTGAATTACAACCCCTCCCATATAGATTTGTATTTATTTTTTAAAGTAGTTCCATGAGAGAGCCATGCTTAACCCAAACAAATGGATTATTAGTGGCAGAATTCCAGGCATTGTTGGGTAAGATATTTAGGGAGGTAGAAAAAGGATTTTCTTGTAGCCTTTAAAGTCACGGATAGCCCTTGTGGGTACCCCATCCAGACATTGGGACTTCCCTGTCCTGAACTTCCAAGCTCCTTTTACACATCATTCTTTGTCTGATAGTATTTTTCTTTTTTCTTTTTTTCTTTTTCTTTTTTTTTTTTTTTTTTGCTTTCTTGGTGAGGCAATCAGGGTTAAGTGAGTTGCCCAGGGTCACACAGCTAGTGTCAAGTATCTGGTCTGAGGTTGGATTTGAACTCAGGTCCTCCTGACTCCAAGACCGGAGCTCTATCTACTGCACCACCTAGCTGCCCCCTGATAATATTTTTCCAAAGACATTTTTAGAGCTACCATTAAGGTGCTGGAAGCTGCTCTTCCTGCAGTTAATGCAACAGCCCAACCTCCATCCTGCCTACCCCCTTCTGTGGCTCACTGTTCTTATCCAGTCATATAGAACCAAGACTATACAGAAAGACAAAATGCATCCAATCAGAGAAAACTTCCAAATAACCAAATAACACACCAAACAGGTCCACACAAAGGGTGCCCTGACAGCTAGTGGCTGGGGCTGGGCATGGATGGAGGATGGGGATGGGGTGGTTAACAAGTGCATAGCAAGTAATGCATGAAAGAGAATTTTTGTTACAGTTCATATTTCATTTATTTATTTCTATTTGCATATTTCCTAAAGGTAATAGGCTACATAAAAGAAATCACAGGCTGGTAAATGACTATACTTCTTTGCAAGTCTCTTTCAAAAAAAAAATTTTCTTTCAATCAGCAAAAATCTACCATCTTACTCTCCCAACCTCAAATCCCTGCCCCACGCAATTGAGAACAAAAGTAAAATAAAACCTATTAAAAATGTCTAGTCAATCAAAACCAACTTCCCCATTAGCTGTGTCCAAGAAGAATATTCATCTTATTTTGCACTCTAAATCCTTCACCTCTTTTATCAGGAGGTGGGTAGCATGTTTCATCATTAGTCTGGTAAGTTCATACCATCTCTCCCACTTAGGTAAAGCTTCTTGGAGAAGGCAAAATTTAAAGAAAACAGAGGGGCTATCATCTGTCATTCTTTGTGTCCTCGTAATTTTTTCCTGCCTTGCTCTCTGTATATGTGGCACCATCCATGTGGCACCGTCAACAGCAGCATGCTTTCTGTTAGTGTGTTCAGTGGCCACTTAGGATTCAACATCAATGGCATTTGAGTAACAGGTTGATATGTTGAAAGTTAATGAACCAATAATGAGCCTCTGAGAAGCTAGTTAATGAAATGTGTGTTCTTTGATTGTCTCATATTCTTTAATAACTTTTATTAATTAGTGAAATCCAAGAAACTCCTTGGCATTGGAAGGAAGATAGTTGCTCCAGAGTATGGTACATTTAAAGAGTGTGTTGTTTAATCACTGGAGTAGTTCTATTCAAAGGGAACAAGTGCATCACCTGTACAGCCCCTGGTGCCCCCCAGAAGGATAAATAATGCCTGTGATTGCTGTGATGTTTACTATATGTTGGTAACAATGAAGTAACTTGCTTAGCAGAACTAGCCTTAAAACAGGCTTATGATGTAGGAATTTGCCAGACACCAGCAGCAAAATGAAGTCATTTGGTCATAAGCCTGAGTCAGTCCATCTCAAACCACAATTAGATGGTTTGTTGCAGGAATTCAATAAACACTAATTGGCAATGAAGAGACAAGCAGACATTGAGACTGTTGCCCACACCTGGACAGAGAAAAGAGAGGAGTCAAGAAACAGGAAGGTCAAACATAAAGGTGGGAGGAATAACAAAATGACAAATTCTGGAGGGGGTGTGGAAAAAATAGGAACAGTAATGCACAGCTGGTGGAGTTGTGAACTGGCCCAAGCATTCTGGATAACAATTTAGAACTATGCCCAAAGGGCTACAAAATTGTGCATACCCTTTGACTCAACAAGACCACTACTTAAGTCTGTACCTCAGAGAGATCTGAGGAAAAGGAAAGAGAAACTACATGTAAAAAATATTTTTAGCAACTCTATTTGTGGTAGCAGAAAATTGGAAACTGAGGGGATACCCATCAATTGGGAATGGCTGAACAAGTTGTGGCATATGATTGTGTTGGGATGCTATTATGCTATAAGAAATAATCAAGGGGATAGTTTCAGAAAAACCTGGAAAGACTTAAATGAACTGATTCAAAGTGAAATGAGGAGAAATAGGAGAACATTGTACACAGTAACAGTAATATTGTAATGATAATCAACCATGGAAAACTTAGCTATTCTGTCCAATCTAATGATCCAACACAATTTCAGAGGACTCAGGATGAAAAATGCTATCCACCTCTAGAGAGAGAACTGGTGGACTCAATACAGATTGAAACATATTTTTTCTTTATTTATTTTGTACCATGGCTAATGTGGAAATATGTTTTGCGTGACTTCAAATGTATTATGGATATAGTCTTACCTTCTTACCTTACCTATCAAGCCTTCTCAATGGGTGGAAGAGTGTGTGGAGGGAAGCAGAGAATTTGGAATTGAAAATAAAAACTAAAAATTAAAAAATGCAAGAAAGATAAATTTTCCCATAATACTCTCTTTGCTAACTACAACTCCCAGGAATTTGTGTAGAGTTCATTGGCTTTCAGCATGCTCAGTCTGAAAAGCAAACAGGAATCTCATGTTAGAATGAGACATGGACTGGAAACAGAAGTGACAGAGGCAGGTAGAAATCAAAGAGAAATGGGAGCTGCATCTGACTCATGCTGGTACCAGCAGCATGAGACATTCCTCCTGAGCTATATGTAGTTCATAGCAGTGTTGACAGCAAGAGGCATTCCCCAACCTCATCCCCTTTTCCCAACCAGAAACACAGTCTCTACAATGCTTCTGGGTTCCTGTGGCAAAAAGTAGCACTTTCCAAGCATTAAATATTCAATGTTTATCTGGTGGAAAAAAAATCTAAAACATGTCTTTCCTATTCCTTACCCTATACTTTCAACAGAGGGACTCAGGAACTGAGACAATTTCCTAAAGGTTTGGGACATGGGGTTTGGGAAGTCGATAGTGTGAGTGTTTGCTACTTGATTTAATTCCTTGTTACTTTGCAGTCTGTTTTAAGTGAATGCCATTTGCTTTATTATGATACAATATGATTTATTCTGGCCTGGTTGGGAACTAGGAATTCAGTGGAAACTGGGGCTCTTGGACTGTGTTGAGATAAAGAACAATTACTTGAGTATCATAGACCTAGAACTGGTCAATAAAGGACCTGGGTACTGTCAATAGAATGGACTATTTTGGGGTAGTGAGCTCCCTATCGTTGGATATATCCAAGCAAAGCCTATATTTTCAGATACAATATAGGGTACTACTGCATTGGGTAGGAGGTTCAACTAAATGATCACTAAATTCCATTCCATCTTTGATATTCTATGATGCAAGAATTATTCCAGCTCTCCTACTGGGTCTATAATCTGTACAATGCTCCCTACCAATTGATTCTATAGTGTCTTACATTGTTCTTTTTTTCTGTATATAGGTTGTCTTCACCACCAAAGAAGCTTCTTGATTTTTAAAGCTGTAGCTTATCCTTACGCAGGACTCAGCATATAGTGACTACTCTATAAACAACAATTAGTTGGTTTATTGATTTTGACTAATCCTCCTACCTCCAAAGGTCAGGTTTAGGTTTGGGGATAGCTTTCTAAATATGTTGCCATTATGTGTAACCTTAGGCAAGTCATTTAAACTCTCTCAGCCTCCATCTCCCCAACTGCAACATGAGGCAGTTGGACTTTCCCAGGGGTGGGGATCCTGCGGCCTCAAGGCCATACATGGCCCTCTAGGTCCTCAAGTGCAGCCTTTTGACTGAAACCAAACTTCACAGAACAAATCCCCTTAATAAAAGGATTTGTTCTGTAAAACTTGGACTCAGTCAAAAGGCCACACCAGAGGACCTAGAAAGCCACATGTGGCCACCCCTGCTCTATCCTATCATTTTGTTATTCTTCCATCAGTGGTCACACTTGGGAACAATTTCTACCATCAAGTGGTACTTGTTGCACTAGCTAGATACCAAAGGATTCAGTAGCTTCTGTTTCTCATCCTCTCGCTGTTACATAACCCCCACCTACTAGCTAACAGAGTTAGTCAAGAAGAAGCAGAAGCTGCTGGGCTCAGAGACCCCCATCTCCATGCCCACCCTATCTGAAGTTCTTCCTAGATTCATTAGTGGCTCATCCCACTCAGGGTCAATTCTGACATGCAGCTCTGCATATGAGCTTCTTGGGGGGACTCTTGGGGGTGGCAGTAATGAGGTAGAAATAGATTTGGGGAGAAGAGGGAGTGTGAAGGGAGTGAGAGCATCTTCAGGCAGGTCCCATTGGTGGAGAAATGGGCAACTGCCCCATGTTGAAAAGGAGTCACACCAAGATCCTCCACTGTCTCTCCCTCACCCCCACTCTCTCACAACTGCTCATTAAAGGCAGTAGATTGATCCCTGTCAACTGCCTCTTCCAGGACGATTCACACTCTTGGAGAGGCCATGACCCCCCGGTCTGTTGAGCACACTCAGTGCTGGTTCATTTTCCTGGCACTAAATGAGACTTCTCTGCCTGAACAGTCTCAACAAAACCCAGTTTTTTCACATGTTTTCTCCCCCCCCTCCAAAAAAAATATGCTCATTTCTCTGGTAATAGCAGCTTACATTTCTCTAGCATTTTTAACTTTTCACATTCATTGTATCATTTACCTTTCATAATGACCTCACGAGAAAACAACAATAAAAATGATTGTTCACATTTCTCTAACACTTTAAGATTTATAAAGTTCTTTCCCCAAACTGTGAGCTAGGTAGTACAGTTAATTTTTAAATAGATTTTTGATTTTCCAATATCACAAATGGCAGCTAGGCAGTACAGTGTATAATATGCTGGGCCTGGAGACAGGAAGACCTGAGTTCAAATCCAGCCTCAGACATTAACTGTGTGTGTATCCCTGGCGAAGTCATTTGACTTCTGTTTGCCTCAGTTTCCTCAATCATAACATAGGAACAATACCAGCCCCTACCTCACAGGGTTCTTGTAAGGGCCAATTGAGATAATTTGTAAAGTACTTAGTATTGGCACATAGTAGGCTCTTTATAATTGCTTATTCTCTTTCCTTCCCCTTCCCAATAGACTATATGCTCATTGAAGGCAGGAACTGATTTTTTTGTGTGTGTCTCTGGCACCTAGCACAAAACTCTGTACATAGTAGGCATTTATTTTTTGGACCAAGCCTATGACTTCATTGATATATGGAACTCTTAATGAGTGTACTCCCAATAACAATGCAAATCAATACCTGTTCTGCAACTGAGACTTGTAAGGAGTTTCCTGGGACTCTAAGAAGTTGCCTAACTTTTTTAGGTTACTTTTTAATTGCTATTTGAATTGAACTGAATTCACCAATATAGGTAATCCTACAATCCAACAATACAGATCACAACCTATCTATGCCTCCTTATCCTATTATATCACTGTCTATGTCTTCCCATGAGTCCTACACAAGTCCTCCCTCCCTCTCTGTGTGCCTTCTTCTAAATCTCTTGGGTAGATAACCATTTGAGCAGAAGAGTTATCTGTCATTGCTCTCACTACACAACTAGCCCACCTTCATTTCCCACCCAGGTACACTCTTTTGTATTTACAGAAATCTGATCAACAGAAACTCATCATCCATCAAGATTGCATCAGCCTTGAAACTCAACTCCTCATCAGTACCCTCTACCCTAAGATTCCTCTGATGGGAGGGCAAGAGCAAAGAGTTACTCCCAAAGCCTTCATTTAAGGAGGGTACCCAAGCCAGTCATCTTTTTATTTCCCACCCAGCTGAACTCCTTTGCACTTCACCATCAGGCTTCCTTCCTCCCTTTCCCCCTCTCCCATGCTTTTCAGCTTCCTTTTGTGTGTTACATTCTCCTGTTAGATTGTAAGCTCCTTGAGGGCAGGGATTTTTTTTTTCATATTTGTATCTACAAAACTTAGCACAGTGCCTGCTACATAGTAGATGCTTAAGGAAAGTTAAACGACTGACTAATCTTCCTTTCCAATCATACATCTCTCCAGTGACATCCTAACTTCTAGTTCTCTTGTGTGATTCTTTGTAGGTAATGTGTTGCAACCTCTTCATACTTCTACACTGCCCTTGGAGTGATGCTCAACATTAATTCTTTGGAGATAATGGTATTCTGTTGCTCGTAATCATAGAGCATCACCAGAAGAAAACTTAAAAAAAAGGGATAGACTTCCCCCTCCCCCATAAAAAGGTTTAGAGTAATTAGAAGGATTGAGAAATGTCCTAAAAGCAATCCAGTCCATTTTCCTTTCCTTGTTGAGTAGCTTGCTGTCCAGCATCAGTGTCTGTGTAAGACATATGTTTTGATGGGCTAACTCTATGGTTGTCCATCTAACTGCATATCATAACCTACACAGTTGACATTCCTCACTCACTTAGTTTTTACTGTTTTGATAGTTAGTACAAGACCTCTTGAGTTATTATTATTATGAATTATTATATTATTTATATATTTTATTATTATTATTATTATGAATTATTACATTAAGTCCTTAAACTTAATATAATCAGACCTTACTATCTACAGGAGGAGTTCTTGACCTGGGGTTTACAGGCTCCAAAGGACCTAGGGATAAATTTCAGGAGGTCTGTGAAGTTAGATGGGGAAAAAAATATATCTTTATTTCAATATGATAGGTTTTCTTTCTAATCCTTTGAATTTTATGCATTTTAAAATTATTATCCTGAGATGGAATCCATTGGCTTCACCAGACTACCAAAGGGATCCATGGCATAGAAAAGGTTGAGAGCCCTGGTCTATAGGGAATTTCCTTTTTAGTCATGATCAGTGCTAAACATCTCCCATAACTGAGGTCAATAAACATTTATTAAGCACCTACTATGTGTCAGGCACCATGCTAACCATTACAAATACAAAGAAAGGGAGAAAAAAAACAGCCACTACTCTCAAAGATGTCTCAGTCTTATTGGGGGGAGGGGTGTGGAGACAAGTAAGCTACTATGTACAAACAAGATTTACATAGGAAAATCAGATAATTACCGAGGAAAGGCAGTAGCATTAGGGGAATAGGGAAAGGCTTCTTGTAGAAAGTAAGATTTTAGTTGGGACTTGAAGAAAGCCAGAGAAGTCAGGAGGTGAAAATGAAGAGGGAAAGAATTCCAGCCATGGGGAAAATGTATGGAATCAGGAGATGTAGTGTGTCATGTGCAAGGGACAGCAAGGAGTCCAATATCAGTGGATGATAGAGTAAAAAATAAGAAGTATAAAGACTAAAAAGGTAGGAGATCCCAGGTTGTGAAAGGCTTTAAAAATCAAACCGAACTTTATATTTTATTATGGAAGAAAAGAACATTTTAAAAAACAGAATTGGCCAAATGGAAAAAGAAGTACAAAGTTGCACTGAAGAAAATAATTCCTTAAAAATTAGAATTAGGCAAGTGGAAGCGAATGACACCACAAGACATTAAGAAATAATAAAACAAAGCCAAAATAATGAAAAAATAGAAGAAAATGTGAGATATCATATAAAAACAACTGACTTGGAAAATAGATCAAAGAGAGAGAACTTAAGAACTATTAGACCACCTGAAAGTCATGATCAAAGAGCCTAGACATTATATTTCAAGAAATTATCAAGAAAAACTGCCTCAATAGCTTAGACCTAGTGGGTAATATAGAAATTGAATTTACTGATCACTTCCTGAAACAAATTCCAAAATGAAAACTCTTAGGAATATTACAATCAAATTCCAGAGTTCCCAGGTCAAAAAGAAAATACTTCAAGAGACCAGAAAGAAACAATTCAAAAATTGTGGAGTCACAGTCAGGATTATCCAAGATTTAGTGGCATCGAAGTTAAAGGAGTGGAGGAGTGGAGGAGTGGAGGAGTGGAATAGGATATTCTGGAAGGCAAAGGAGTAGGATTAGAGCCAAGAATCACCTACTCAGCAAAACTCAGTATAGTCCTTCAGGGGAGAAATGGATATTTAATGAAATAGAGAATTTTCAAGCATTCCTGATGAAAAGACCAGAGCTGAATAGAAATTTCAACATTCAAACATAAGACTCAAGAGAAATATAAAAAGGTAAATATGAGAGAATAATCATAAGGGACTCAATAAAGTTAGACTGTTTACATTCCTATATGGGAAGGTGATACATGTAATTCCTAAGAACTTTATCATTATTAGGACAGTTAAAAGGAGATAGATAGACGAAGGGCATGGATATGAGTCTATTATGTTGGAATGATCTCCAAAAAAAGAAAGGACAAGAAAGAGGGGTGCACTGGGAGAGGGGGAAAGGGAAAGGTAGAATGGGAAATTTTTTCTCACATAAAAGAGGCTCACAAGGAAAAGCTTTTATAGTGGAGGGGAAGACAGAGAGGTGGTAGCTTAAACCTCACTCATCAGAATTGGTTCAAAAACAGAAAAATATATACACTGTCTTAGTTTTGTATAGAAATATAACTTACTCAAAAGGGAAATGGGGCGGGAAGGGGATAAGAGAAAGGGGGATAACAAAAGGGGGGCAGATAAAGAGAGGCAGTAGTTAGAAACAAAATAGCCTTTTGAGGAGAGACGGGATAGAAACAGAGAGAAAAGAAACAGAAGAAAATAGAATAGAGGGGAAAGCCCAATTAGTAATCATAACTGTGAATGTAAATTAGATGAGTTCATCCATAAAATGCAAGAGGATAGCAAAATGGACTAAAAACCAGAATCCAACAATATGTTGTTTACAAGAGACACACTTGAAATAGAAAGACACATGGAGGAGAGTTAAAATAATGGGGTGGAGCCCGATTTAATATGCTTCAGCTAAACTAGAAAAAAAATTGAGGTAGCAATCATGATCTCAGACAAAGCAAAAGCAAAAATAGACATAATTAAAAGAGAGAATCAGGGAAACTACATTTTACTAGAAGGTACCACAAACAATGAAGTAATATAAAAATTTTTATATCAAGTTTCTCTAATAAAGTCCTTATTTCTCAAATATATGTTGATTACAGAACTGAGTCAAATTTACAAAAAATAATAAGAGCCATTCCTCAATTGATAAATGGTCAAAGGATATAAACAGGCATTTTTTCAGAAGAAAAAAAATCAAAGCTACCTATAGTCATATGAAAAAAAATGCTCTAAACCACTATTGATTAGAGAAAGACAAATTAAAATTACTCTGAGGGATCACCTCACACCTATCAGAAATGACAAATGTTAGGAGGGATAAATGAAAAATAGGTATACTAATGAAATGTTGGTGGAGTAGTAAACTTGTACAACCATTCTGGAGAACAATTTGGAACTAGGTCCAAAGGGCTATAAAACTGTGCATACTCTTTGACCCAGCAATACCACTACTAGGTCTGTATCCCAAAGAGATCAAAGGAAAAGGAAAAGGAAAAGGATCTATATCTACAGAAATATTATAGAAGCTTTCTGTGATGTCAAAGAATTGGGAATCAAGGGGATGCTCATCGATTAGGGAATGGCTGAACAAGTTGTGGCATATGATTGTGATGGATACTATTTTGCTGTGGGAAATGATGAGGTGGATGGTTTCAGAAAAAATGGCAAGACCTCAATGAACTAAAGTAGAGTGAAATAAGAATAACTGGGAGTTCAGGAACAACAATGTTGTCATGATGATCAACTGTGAAATACTTGGCTACTCTGATCAATACAATGATCCAAGACAATACCAAACAACTCATGACAAAAAAATGCTATCCCCTCCAGAGAGATAAGTATGAATTGAACTAAGTATGAATTGAAGTATAATTTTCTCACTTTATTTTTCTTGCTTTTTAAAAATATGGCTAATATGGAAATATGTTTTGCATAATTTCACATGTATAATTGATATTATATTGCTCACCTTCTCAATGGGTCATGAAGGGATGGGAAGAAGGAAGAGAATTTGAAATTCAAAATATAAAAAGAAAAGAATGCTAAAAACATATGAATAATAATTTAAGAAATATATATATTTTAAAAGAGTTTAGTTCTGAAAAGAAGGATGTAGGACTGTAACTATTGGGGATGGAAAGATCAAGTGATATTTTTGAAGATATAGGAGACATAGGTGTATTTGTAGGCAGTGGGGAAGCAGCCAGTAGACAGGAAGCAATTGAAGATTGGTGAAAGAAGGGGAATGTTAGAGGAGTCAAATTGCTGGAGAAAACAGGATGGAATGGAATCACTTGTGCATGTGGAAAGGTTTCCCTTGCCAAGGAGAAGGGCCACGTCTTCATGTGAGGTGGATTAAGAAGGAAATAGTGGTGGGGGCCATCTGAGAGATGTGAAATGAAGAAGAGAAGAGAAGAGGGATGTCTTGGCAAATAGCCTCAAAATTTTTTCAGTAAAATAAAAGGCAAGGTTCTTAACTGAGAGGCTGAAGTGATGGAGAACCATGATAGCGCTTCAGGAGGGATTAAAAAATACTTAGAAAAGCTGCTGTGGTGAGTGGCATAGTGAGTCAATTAGGAGAGGGTAAAAGGATTGCCTTACTACAGGAAAGACCTAGTTGAGATTATATGACATAAATTTGTAGTGGACCCAGTCAGCATGGTTTGTGATTTTATCTACCATTCTTTAGCAGAACATGAATGGAGGCAAAGTGGGAATAATACAAGACTGAGCCTTGTCAGGGCAAGATTGGGAAAAGGGACTTAAGTAAGAGGACTATGACAAACACTTTTACCAACCTTCCATATATTGTCTCAATACTAATAATCAGAGGATTGAACAAAATTATCTCTGTTGCTACTTAGTTCAAGGAATCTTGTATGATTTTGACATTTATATGGGAGCCACCTTGTTGTAAGAGAACCTTTAGGGTGGCTTTTTGCTCTGTCAAATCAAATGCTTTTTTACAGTCAATAAAAATAAGCAGAGTAGGATCTTGCATTATCTACAACATTCCATCTCCAGTGGCTGCAATGTGTGGCTGTAAAGATATGGTGAGCTATAGAACATCATTTTCAAAAGCTTTCCTATTTCCTTTTGATACCTTTATCAAGCATATCCTTGATATATATGAGATTATTCTCATAAAACATTTGGTAGATATAGTCAAGAAGGCATATGGATGCATAGTTTTATATAGACAGGGAAGTAAGCACACAGATCCACAGTTTTTATTCTTTCAATCATCCCTTTTTCGTAACAATGTAGTCCGATATGCTTTTTTTCAAGTTTTTGGTATCACCTGTTTTGCAGATACCTTAAAATCATTTCCTCAGTGCCCCCTAAATTAGGTTGCCTCCAGCAAAGACTTCTTCTGTATATCCTTAGACTAATCCAGCTTCTATTCCCATCCCTGCCTTCTTTAACACCATTTCTATTTCTTTATACAACACACTGGGGACATGCTAGAGCCCAAATATGGTAGACTCCAGTGTCTTTGACAGAAAAAAAGTTTATTATAGATATTTTTCATCAGTTGTTTAGCCTTCCAATTCCATACTTAAATGCCCTCAGGGTGATTTTACTTACTTGGTTCTGTCACCAAATTTTCTTTAAATTTATTTTTTCCATCCATCACTACTTGCTGTTTTAGAGGTGATTTTGCTCATAATCCTCCACTATCTTCTTCTGAAAACTTTTACAAATGGGTTTATATTTTAAACTATATCTGCCCTTGACTACTGTTTCTCTGCTTAGCAAGAAGGTCAAAGGCTTACTGGCTGAAACTGTTCTTGCTGTCTTTTGGTTTCCTAGCTGTAGTCATTAATTTGTATAACTCAGTCTCTAAGAAATGGTGGTTATTTGTGTCAGTACATGTTCTTTTATCCATTTCCCACTTTTGGAAATGTTTAAAGAGGCCAGGAGGAGTTGCCTCAACTGGACTTCATTTCTCATTTTCATTCTTTCTTCTCATTTCATACTAATCTTGATTTGGGTCTTAACAAATTTGATGTGTGGTCTGATCAAAAACAGAGAGATGATGTGGAAATGACTCCCATCTCAGTATCTACTCATTTTCTATCTGTTACAATATAATCAATTTAATTTCTCCGACATTATTTAGTGTTTGCAAAGCACATTGTCTCTGGATTCTCTTCTTGAATAAAGTGTTCATAATACATATGTGGAATGCTCTTGTGCATCTTAAAAAGCTTTGGCCACTCATGTTTCTTATTCCTAAACTATGGTTTCCAATCCTTTTTTTTGGTGGGGGGGGATCATCTTCCAATATCCCCACCTTTGCCTTGGAGTCCAGTATTAAGCTATGTGTTGACTTGAAGAGTCATATAGTTTTTTCCTAGAATTCCTCCGTCCTCATCCTCTGCAACAGAAGTTGATTCATTGGATTCAATTACATTCATGGTGGTCCTTTTTGCAAATGCTATCACAAACACTGTGAGGTAACTAAGTATCACATGAACTGACATATCTTATTGTCCTTGGACACATTAGAAAACCAGCTCCTGCCACTCCTTTACTTGCGTTTCTTCAAGGAAAACCTATGAACCATTCCATTTAGATGCCACGTCCTTTTGTTTTCTGTTTTCATTTACCCAAGAAAGTCAAGATTCATAGTATTCAATTCCTCCAGTAACATGTGGTGGGTGTCTGGACAAGAGCCTCACATGTAGAAGGTCAACAGCTAAGCTGATATTTGTTGATAGACAATCTAAAATCTGTGTGATTTCTTCACACCCTCTGTTCCCCTTTTTACCAAGCTGCCACCATCACTCCAGAAGTAGATGAGGCCCAGCAGCAACATATTATTTCATGGGTTGCCAGGGACAAAGGATTCGTCATCTAGGAACCAGCCCGCTGTATTTAGCCTCTCTGTACTAATCTAGGCTGGTCCTCCAAAAGCAACATAGACTGTTATGAGATCTGTAATGGGAGGGCCTGTCTCAGGCCTATAACTTGTTAGTTCAGCTCAGTGTGGAACAAAAATGAGACATGTTCAACAGTTAACAAAAGGAGGTTTACTTAGCCCCGACATAGAAAGGATACTCTATAAGGATGCAATAGGAGTTGGCCTGAATAGCCTCCACATAGAAACACATCTGGTCAGCAAGGCAGGATGAGGTGACTCAAGACATCTTAGGACATTCGCCGAGTCTAAAGGGCCATGACTTCAATGGATGGGGCTTCTTTATTCCCTTAAGTGACCACAAAGCCACATCAATGTGTCCGAAGACTACCAGGAAGCTGTGCTACAGGGCCTTAGGCCCCTGAGCCAATCAAGTCCCAAGCAGAGTTTTGTTACCTTTCAAGGAAAAACCAGCCTAACGTATATTGTAGGGAGAGGGGGATCCCTGTCAGATAGTGATCCTATACTATAGCAAGTATTATACTCAAACTTTTATAACATGATAAGATAAGATTATTTCACTTTTCCAGATCACCGATTTAGAGCAGTAGAACATACCAGAGTTCCTGTTTTGCTGGCATAAACTTTGAGAATTCAGGACCACTCAAATAATACCATGAAATGTCAGAATAGGACCTTATGGCAGTATTATTATCTCCATTTTACAGATGAGTAAACTGAGGGACAGGGTGATAAAGTGACATCTCCTTCTTTCACGGATCTAGCAAATGACTTCAGAGTCAAATCTTCGGACTCTCACACCAAAATCTCTCTCTGCTTTTGATATTGCCTTTCAGGATTATGATCCTCACCTGTGACTGAGCCAGGACCAGAACCTAGGTCATGTGATTCCTGAGGCCAGGGCCTGGAGAAAGGGAGAACTGAATTCAAATCCAGTTTCAGATACTTACCAGCTATGTGACCCTGGACAAGTCACTTAACCTCTACTTGCCTCAGTTTTCTCAATTGTAAAATAG
Source organism: Vombatus ursinus (assembly GCF_900497805.2). Classification (NCBI taxonomy): domain Eukaryota; kingdom Metazoa; phylum Chordata; class Mammalia; order Diprotodontia; family Vombatidae; genus Vombatus; species Vombatus ursinus. The sequence continues at coordinate 25,321,105 of NW_020954564.1, forward strand.
TAATAATAAATAATAGCATCTACCTCCCAGGGTTGTTGGGAGTATTGAATGAGATAACATTTGTAAAGTGTTTAGCATGATACTTAACGTTTGTTTCCATTCTTCCGGTCTTAGGAAACCTGGGTTTGAGGACTGGTTCTAACACCTTAGCATAGAACCCTGAGTAGTGTGGTGTACTGGATAGAGCTCTAGGCTTGAATTCTGCCTGTGTGACCCTGGGCAAGTCCCTAAACTTTTCTGGGCCTCAAATTCCTCATTGATAAAATGAGAAGATTGGAATCGATTACCTCTAAGGTCCCTTCCAGCTTCACATCCACTATCTCTCGCAATTTCTGTCTTCTTTTCTCTGTAGGAAGGATTGCAATCTTTCCACTACCTCCCTCACAGGATCCCTACAAGGAAAAGCACTTTATGAGCAGTAGAAGCAACCTTGAACTTTTAACAAAATGCCACTGACCTTTACGTGCCTGTCCTTGCCTTGGCAACTGCCTGATTTCTTTGTCTCTTTCACCTTGTTCCAGCAACTTCAAGATGCCCAAATTTGGTCCTGAGCAAAGTCTGGTCATCAACAGACCCCTTGCTGCTCATTCCCCTCACACATATTTCTTTCCCTTCCTGTTTCTAGCTGTTACATAAAAACTCAATTCTATGACCCAATCAGTGAGATAGTCTTAAAGAAACTTTGCCAATCAGCCGTTTGTCTAATAAAGAAACTTTGAGCAATCTGACCTGCTAGCCAGAGGGTCATCTTTATTCTACAACAACTGGGCTTCAGTGCCATCTCTGACATCACTTGAGAACTACAGAAACATGAACTATTATTTTACTTGTAATAACCCCTCCCCCAAAAAAGATGAGGGGTCACTACAATAGGGTACAGTCAGTGTGGCTAGTTAAAACCTCTGTGTAGGGGCCTAATACCTCTCACCTAGGCATGTGAGACCTCTGCCCTCTTCCTTTTGGCTCACTCACTCCAGCCTCCTCTCATGCTAGCCTATCTAAGTTTCTAGAGATAGAACAACATAACACATTTACATTCAAACACTTTTGGGGTCCTGGGGGTAACCCTGTTGAGGGAAAATACATTTCCCTACTCAACAGAGCACTTGAGCTCTCAGCCAAGTTTTCTCTCTATACAACCAGCCAGTCACAAGGCAATGCATCCGCACAGTATGTATTTTATACGACTAGCCATTCACAATAATGATATTATTGAATCTTAAACATAACTGTTTACTTAACAATGAAGCAAAAGAAGATTTGTATTACGAATACTAATATATTGATGCAAATATATATAAAATAAACTGTATCATGATCACATGTAAATCTGCATCATGTGCTCTCACCAATACACTCCCTGTGTATGGTGAAGAGGAGGCAGACACTCACAGGAACCTGGCAGGGAAACACGGGATGGAGGAAAAGTCATGTGCTGAGGGCAACTCGCAGCTCTGGACTGTAGACTTCAATGCTACCGGTCTGTTTAGGAACATCTGCATCACACAAACCATTGATCCTCACCACTCTTCAGCGGGGGGAATCTCTACTCAAATCTCATCCTCATAAACTCTTTCATCCTTAAAAGTGTGTTTAGTAAGTGTGCGCTCTCACTTTGAATAGCAGTTGTCTTTAAACTAGAAACTACAAAGTTCATCAAACTGGCCGTCTCCGGGCTATGCAGTCTCACTCACCAGGATGCCGCGTAGCCCCATCTGAGTGGTGCTCACTCACGACAGCCCACTTACCAGGACACCAAAGAGCTACTGTTGCTTGCACAGCCAGAGGTGGCAGCAGAGGGCAAGAGCACTTAAGGCTCTTGGCCAATGAAGTCAATTCTCTCTCTGACCAATCAGGATTCACGCAGCTGAAGCCTTTTATCAGCTGTCTGCTTCTACCTGCCCCAGGTGGGATGGGATAGCTTTTCAGCCTCCTCTTCTGGGCCTTCAATTCTCTCAGTTCCCCTTTAGGATCCCATGCTCTTCTTCTTCCTCATTTTCTATGTCTTAAACAAGAGCTTCTCAGTGACCTTCTACTTAAAAATCACAACTTCCCTGAATTTCTCCTTCTCAAGTAGATAGACCTTCTTAAGACCATCCCTCAGTCTCCAACTGTTCATGATTTCCTGTGCTCCGAGTTTTACCTTTTTATAGTCATAAAAGAAATATGCAAATTAACTGAGGTCTCCACCACGCTGTGCAGCTCTGAATGCTCTGTCTCTTTGGTGTCCATGAAACTGTGTTTCTTTAGACTTACACTCTTCTAGTTTTTAATAAATAAAAGACCATTCTTTGCCTCTTTATAAAATAAATTTCATACACACACACACATACACACACACACACACAACTGAGGCGACATTCCACATGATTGACAAAGATATAGTCCTCACACCTATACCACAAATCATTTTTCTCTTCCAAACTGTCCAAAGCCCATCTGAAAGCAGTTTCTACATACATCCATGTATGTATGCATGCATGCATATATTATATATGTGTGCCTATATGTGTATGTGTATGTGTGTGTAGTATATATATGCAGCATAGTGGATAGTGCACTAGGCCTGGAGTCAGTAAGACCTGAGTTCAAATCCAACCTCAGATACTTATTAGCTATATGATCCTGGACAAGTCACTTACCCCTGTTTGCCTCAGTTTCCTCATTTGTGAAATGAGCTGGGGAAGGAAAGGGCAAATCACTCAGTATCTTTGCCATGAAAACCCTAAATGGGGTCACAAAGAGTCAGAAATGACGGAAACAACTGAATAGCAACTTCATATAATATATGTATATATATATATATATACATATATAATTAGTTGTGTATACTAAAAATTACTTTTCTGCTCATACTAGGTATAAACATTATCATCTATAAAAGTAGTAATAGCTTATAGCCTTTGATAATTATATAATGATATAATTATTATATATTATATATAATGATGTAAATCTCTTCCTTTACATGCACAACTTTTTTTCTTTCTTTTATCATGAAATTGTTCTGTTTATCTTTAAAAAAAGCAACTATGTACCTTATATACTGGACTTGGAGTCACAAGAAATGTGGATTTGAATCCTGGCTCTAACATTCCTAGTTTTATGTTCCTGAGAAACTCATTTAACATTTTTAAGCCTCGGTTTCTTAATCTGCAAAAGGGATCACCCTTGTACCACCTACCTCGCAGATTTTTTTGTGAAAAAGCACTTTATGAATCAAAGTGCTATAGAAATATAAGATTATTAAATCTCAAAGCAGGAGAAAGGAATTTTTTATATAGTTTGGAAGAGATGGACACTGAAGTGTCTTCTAACTCTGAAACTCTGAACTTCATTATAATTATTTATATAATACTTTGGGATATTATTATTATTATTATATTTATCAACATTTGTTGGTCCATACCTGTGATTTCATTGGCTTAGAGTACTCTTGATGAAGCAATTCCCTGTAGTAATGCAAATCATCAACTGTTTTGCAATTTAAAGTCTCTACTAATGACAGTCAGCCTCAGAATTGCGTTGATGAGTTGATGTCAGCTTGAAGAGAGGTCTCTAGAGGAATACCTTGGGGATCTGTTCTTGGTCCTGTTCTTGTACTGTTCAGCATGTTTATCAAAGGCTTTGATGGCATACTTGTCAATTTTGCAGATTACATGAAACTAATAAGGGTAGTTAGCACATTGACTCTAATAGGATCTTAAAAGATCAACAGGTTAGAACAATGAGCCAAATTTAGGAAGAGGAAATTCGATAGGGAAATAAAATTCTATACTTGAAATAAAAGAAACAACTATACAAGTATGAGACATATGAACAAGAGTTCATGAGAAAAACATTTTATGGGGGTGGGGAATATTTAGTGGACTGCAAGCTTGTTGTGCGTCAAAATATGACATTGCAGCCAAAAATGCTGACACAGCCTTGGGCTACATTATTTACTTTTGTTAGTGTTATCATTTCAGTCTTCTCATCTTCTTTGACGGTATTCAGATAGAAATGGTCCTAGGATAAGTCACTATTCTACTATCTTTTTCATATTTAATGTTCATGGACTATTCCGCAAGTTGATAAAATAGCTGCTTTTTAAATTTGAATTGTTAGGTTGTAAGCTAATCTTCTCTAGGCTCACTGAAAGCATCCTTGGTACAACTTTATTAATATATAGGACAACGGAGATTATATGCACCTCATGCTGTTCCCACATGATTTTGATCTTCCCTGCTAGATCTCTATATTTTGAGTGCTTTTCTTTACACGTAATTTGGCATTTAGAAGGCTGATATTTATTTAAAATATTGTCCTTATGTTTTTATGGATTGATGCTATATTCAGGCAATTTTTGGCAACACTTTGGCCTATAATTTTGGCCTACTTTCAGGTCGGTGTATTGGTTGAGTTCTCAAAAATACTTTGAGGCCTGTATTTATAGAAAGATGATTTGTCATCAGTCCCTTCATGAATAATATTGAGCTTTTGATGCACAATTCTAGCCACCAACTCATGTGTTGTGAGGAATTCAGTAGGTGAGAAATTTTTACAGCCTGCAGCAACATGTTACACAGTTTCTAACATTTCCTTGAATAATATACATTGATTACTAATGCAAACTCCTTAAAAATAGCCCCACTCTAATTGCTGGTATTAATGAGCTGGTCCTGGATTGCCATTACAAATGCTTCCATTTTCCCCAAATAAATCTGCACAATTCCACCATTTGTTCAAGGCATCTTTGTTAACTTATTTTTGGCTGAGTTCATGCAGATATTGCCTGTGGAGGGCTTTTTTATTCTATTCAAGGGTCTTATGAACTTTGTAGGTTCCATCTAGAAGAAAACTAGGCTGGGTTTTTTTTTAACATTCTACAAATCTAATGGCCTATTATTAACCTTTATTATTGCTCTATGAACTGATGTTCACTTATTCCAAAAGTATTTCTGTAAGGTTTTTTTAACCTTTTTATCATATATTCTAAGAATGTCCATCAATCCTCTTCCTCCTTATTTAACAATGAACTATTCATCTTTCTATAGCTGCCTTAAGGTGATGAGCTCCATGTTTAATTAATATTGTACAGATTTTTGTTAGGATACTTTTCAAATCTGTTATGTAAATCTTTTCAAATCTATCTCAGTTTTTTTTTAACAAGTATTTATTTTTTTTAATTTTTTTTTTTTAGGCAATTGGGGTTAAGTGACTTGCCCAGGGTCACACAGCTAGTAAGTGTCAAGTGTTTGGTCTGAGGCCGGATTTGAACTCAGGTCCTCCTGACTTCAAGGCCGGTGCTCTATCCACTGCGCCACCTAGCTGCCCCATCTCAGTTTTAAAAGCATGGATGTTCATTGTTTTAGACGTTTTCCTATTCAGACTATTATTTGTCAATAATGATAATAATAGAAAACAGGAAATGTGGTCTAATAGATAGGATCAGAATCAGGAAGCAGTGGATCTAAGTCCCAACTCTATCACATTCAGGCTGCGTTACTCTGGGCAAGTCACTTAACCTCTCAATTGTTCCAGGTCATTCTCTAAGAACATAAGTTGTAAAATTCTTACTGCTCTTCATTGGTAGAGTGAGTTTCCTCACTGGGAATTGCCTACAGATGTAAAATCACAAGTCCAGAACTTCCCCTCTGGCTCCCCCCAAAAAAACCCACCTTGTTGTATTGTTACTATTAATCATTATACCAACTCACATTAATATAATGCTTTAAAGTGTACAAAACACTTTTTACACATACATACACACAACCTCTCTGAGGTAGGTAGTACAAGTATTATTATCCTTATTTTACATATGAGGAAACTGATGCTCCAAGAAAGTAAGTATCTTGCCTATGATCATGCAATTAGTGTTGGAGGCAAGATCTGAACCCAGCTCTCCTAATTCTTAAGTCCTGTGCTCTGTTCACTACATTATACTCTTTCTAAAGTTTATGCTCTTGACCCATCCACCACATTGGTATGCCATAGGCACACATTGAGTTGTCCTTCCGGAGAGGATTTGTATTGCTATTGAGCCACCTTCCTTCTCCAAAATTTAATTCTGCTCCCTTGTATCAATGTCATAGTATTATAGAGTTGGAAGGATAGCCCATGGGCCTAGGATAGTTTTTATTTTTCCTCTGAATGGAAAAACTTTTTTAGGTCATGTGTGGCTCAAATTCATGATGTTGGCCTCATTAAACACTGTGCCTTCACTGAATGGGCGCATGGTCAACTAATCAGTAAGCATTTAGTAATCATCTACCATGTGCCAAGTACTGTGTTAGGTGCTGAGGATACAAAAATAAATGTGAAATGGGCCCTGTTCTTAAGGAGTTTCAACGATATCAAAGGAAACAACATGTATGTGTGTGTATATGTGTATGTGTATATATATATATATATACATATACATACATATAAATACAAAATACATATAAGGTAAACAAAAAGTAATCGAGGGTGGTATGGAGTAGCAGGCATGAGTAGCTGGAGGGATCAAGAACCTGGCATCATGGAAGAACTGGCAACTACTTTAAATCTCAATGGAGACTTGAAGTAAACTAGATACTCTAAAAGACAGAAGTAAAGAGAGAGTGAATTTCAAGTGAAAATAAAAGGGTAATTATAAAAAGTACATTAGGGACATTCAGCTAAGATGGTGGACTGAATGGCAACTGACTAGAAGGCCAGCTCCCACAAATTCACTCTAGCAAAAACCTGAAATTTGCACTATCAAATCACTATCAATAAATCAAATAAGCAACTGTCATAAATGATTTTTTCCTCCTCACAACTGCACAAAAAGCCCACCAGAAAGTCACAAGCCACAGGAAATGGGGACACCAGCAAGGACAATAACAGCTTGGGCAAACAAGTCAGCTGGCAAGACTAGAGACATGTGGGGCCTGAGGGCACTCTTTTGCTCCAAAACTGCTCCTGAGTTGGGAGCCTGGAAGCCACAGGGTGTGGTAGGAACCAGTGTAGCACAGCAGGATTCAGACCAAGACAAACTAGGTGTCAGAAGGTCTAAGAAGGTCTAAGGACTCAGAAGTTTCAAGAACTCTCTTAAGAAGCCATATAAACCCTTGAAAATCCATCATTCTGAATCTCAAAAGAATTCAATGACTGCAGGAGACAGAAAGAAATAATAGAATAAAATCAAAAGATTGAAAAATAGAAGATAATGTAAGGCATATGATATCAGAAACAATTGATCTTCTATAAACAAGAAGAGATCTTGGAATATAATATTTCAACAGGCAAAAGAGACAGAATTACAACCAGAATAACTTACCCTGAAAAGCTGAGTATAATCCTACAGAGGAATAAAAATGGATCTTTAATGGATTAGAGTACTTTCAAGTATTTCTATTGAAAAGATTATGACCAAATGGGAACTTTGAAATGCAAACACGAGTGTCAAGAGAAACCCAGAAAGGTAAGTTTATTTGAGCAGTTGGAGGGGATGTATGATGACTTAGTGTTAAGATACTAATAATAGGGGGAAAAGAAACAAATGTCCTTTTATAACTTCAATGTCTGCAAAGGGTATTGAGAGAGTTAAATAAGAGAAACAAAGGACCTGAGGATGGATTTCTCCTGTTTTGAAGGATTAGCAATTTAGAGATACCAAAAAAAAGGTAGGAGGAAGGCATTGAAATATTTTTTAAATGTAAATAAGAGAATAGAAAGGCATTCAGGAAGAAACACAAATAAGCAGGACAGCTTTGAAAGTAATGTGGATTTATTCTATTTTTTTAAATCAAGTGTTACAAAATAGAGATTCACAGCTTCACAGTCTTCTTTTGTGTTTTGCTCTATACACGGAAATATTCTTTTTGGAGGCGAAGTTCAGAATAAAAAAAATTTTAAGAAAGAAACCATGTGAGAATGTATCTTCCCAGCTTCTTTGTAGAGGTAAATAACTATGGGTGTAGAACATTGCATTTAGTGTTGCTGAATTATTTTTTATTTTCTTTTTTATTCTTTATTATAAAGGATGGCTCTGTGGGAAGGTTAGGAATAGTATACTTTCATAAATGTAGGTAACATAAAAGAAAAGATATCAATAAAATTCATTTTTAAAGTATTTTATATCATATGAATTTAAATAATATCATCCTGAACCCATGAGCAATCTGTGTAATCTCAATATTCATTTATGTATCAATCATTTATTTAGTACCTACTATGTGCAAAGTCCACAGATTAGCCCCCTCATTCAGGGACATCTTTAGCTGCTCAAATGGGCAGTTAATCTCAGTCCTAGAATTCCTGACTTGAGACTGAGCTGTCTTGCATTGGCGAATACAAATTCACATTATCTAGCTCGTTCCAGACCAGTACATACTTCATATTCCATCTAGCCATCTTCTCATCTTCCTTGCCCCTGACTCTTTCTTCCCACTTGGAACATTTCCAGATCATTCATAAATTATGCCCATCCCCACACCAAATCCCTGAAGGAGTTAATCCCACTCAGCTTTAGAACTCTTACCCTAGGGCTAAGCTGTCTTTGGTGGATGAGTGAGGCCATGCTTCACATCCCATCTAGCCAATTCCTTAGGACCATCATGTCATCTATCCCTCTGCCATATAGATACACTCTTCATCCTCCAGATTTCCAACTCCTTCTCTGGGCACAGTAATCAAATTAATACTACCATTGCTTCTGGAAAGGATATGTTAATCGGCTTCTCTACAGATCAACTCGCCATCTCTCTGACACCCCCAACCAACATTCCCTTGAACATACTGTACATAGTGTAAATGTGTACAATGTATACATTGTATGTGTACATATTCACATAGTGTTCTTCCCAAGGCAATCCCTCAGAACGAATCTGGTGGCTACATATCAGAAGGTGTGAAGAATGACCTCATCACGACTAAGCCTTTCAGTGATCTGGCTGATGGGTATATGGCAAAGATTTGGAAACAGAAGTGTTTAAAAAGGGGCCCTCTGACCTAACTCTCTGGCCCCATTTGAAGATCACTGGGATGAGAATGTGGACAGGCCTACAAAGCTTGGCCCACTGCCTCATGTATGGACCAGTGTTGACTTTTGTAGCTCCAAGCAAGTCCTCTGTGTTACACATTGACACCAGCCTAGAGAGGGTAGGAGTGGTTTTACGTCAGGAAAGCCAGGGCCACAAGAACTCCATTGGATTGGCCCATCAAAGACTCACTGACAGTGAGACTTCTTATGCCATACTTAAATTGGAGTTCTTTATTTTGAAGAGGATTATTGCTAATAACTTCCGAGTCTTTATATACAGAGCCCAGTATCAAGTCTGAGCAAATTGCAAATCCACTGATATATTTTCACAAACATTAAGGTAGTCACTGCCAGATGTAGGTAATGGAATGGACCAAATATGAGCTTATTGAGCATTACCAGTCCAAGTGGGATGTGGGCATGTTTGCCCCATTCCACGAAGCATGTGTGTGTAAGGCCACTGTGATACAAATAGAAGGAATAAAGTTATCTCTAACACGTAGGGAACTGGACCACCTATACAAGAAAGTGCAGATAAAACCTGGGGAACGTCTTCCTTGACACTCCCCCCAGAGAATATGTCATAAGTAGGAATGTAAACTACTAGTAAGTCCCGTTTGTTCTATTATTTTCTCTCCTAAAGGCAAGGGTGTGCTGAAGCTAGATCAAATTGCCTTATAAGTGGCAATTATTAAATTTTCGGTCTGAGAATTTATACCTCAGAAATTGGCAAATGCTACAAATCAAGGATTAACTTATTTTGATCATTGTCTCTAGACTTGAAGTGATGGAGAAAATGTTAATAATGAATATTCAACTTTAAAATGTTTCCAGTGTAGGATTTTTTTTTTTGAAAGAGCCGATTGTTAAACATTTACCAGTACTTCTGCTAAGTGGAACATCACCAAAATCGGAAAAATCATTTATGTGCCATGGCCCTGATAAATATTAAAAAGAGAACTCAGGGAGTTTGCAATTTACTTGATTAAAATCTTCCTTCCTATTTTCCATACAAGATTTCTGTTGCTGCAGAGAGGACACACACATACATTAAAATAGAGCTTTTATCCAAAAGCTCTTGATCATGAACCCCGAACAATGGCTACTCATGAATCATTTGTGCTCTGTGCTGAAGCTTTTTGAACTGGAAACAAGAGAAATCAGGTCAGATAACGCTTCTTCCTTCATCTCAGATCCTTCCTCTGCCACACTTAGAAACTGTTACTTAGCTGGATGAGACCATACCCTGGAAGGTCCAAAGAAAGAGGCCAATGTCCTGGATGGCAGAGAATAAAGCAATGGGTCAAATAAAAACAACTCCACATTTAACATCCATGTTTTATCTGTGAACTGAAAATGACTCCCACCCAAAGGGTAGGCTAAGAGGTAAGGGAGAGTGCTACCAGATGACAGAGGGTAAGCAAAGATGAAAACAGACTGAAGATACAGAAAAGAGGTGAGAACAGACTGGAGAGAGGAAAAGAAAGAGACAGGGTGACCTGCATGATGATGATAAGAAAGAGGGAGAGAAGACAGAGAAGGAAAGAGAGAAAAAGAGAGGGAGGGAGGTGAGAGAGACAAAGAGAGAGAGAGAAAAACAGAGAGAGAGAGAGAGATAATGTGCTAACATACTCTAGAGAATGAAAAGATGTGCTACTGACTAGAGAGTGTAACAGAAAGAATGTGCTAATACACTGGAGAATGTGTATGAATGGATGGGCTAACATACCAAAAGAGAGTAAGAGGATGTGCTAACAGACTGGAAAGACTGAGGGAAAGTATTGCTTCTCTTAGCATTGCTGGAGGGAGCAACAGAAAGGATATGCTAACAGACTATATAAAACGAGTGGATAGATGTGCTAACATACTAGAGAGAATGAGCAGAATGTGCTAACAAACTGAATAGAACAACAGAAAAAGAATGTGTTTCAAAAAAGAAGGGGTTGTTGTTGTTGTTTCTTGAATAGAACATACATTGTGTTTGGGATTGACTGGATCATAGCTGAAAGGGCTCTTAGAGATCACCTTCTAACCCCTTCTTTATAGAGAAATCAGTCCAGACAGAAGTGACTCATCCAAGGCCACACAAGTAAGAAGCAGCAGGGCCAGAATTCAAACCTACACCATCTTGCCTTCACATTCAAAGCTCTTTTGGTTTGAAAGGCTGAAACTAACCTAAGGTAGCATGGTGTTTTGGTCATCACAGCCTTTAGTAGGGCAATGGTATTTTTTTTTGTTATGGTAGTAAAGGGTCAGTTTTTAACACCCTCACCACCATTTAGATTAGCCAGGGAGAAGGGAGGAATTTTCTCTTCTATCTCCCCTAAACCCAAGAGGCCAGGCCATGGGGCCAAGTGCCCAGAGACTCAGACCCTGCTATTCTTTCCCCTGAGACAAAACCTTCAGAGCATATTTGGCTCTGGGCATGGGTCCCTTGCCCTCAAGTTAAGATGCCTGGGAGCCCCCACAAAGTTAGCAGAACCACACATTAGGCTGCCAAAGAAAGCCCAGATGCTTCCTCAGATGCCCCGCTCCCTCCTGCATATTCCAGTTCCAGGTCTTAAGAATCTCACAGGAGGGATGCAAGGATTAATTACATAAGCATCATCTACAGGTGTATCCATTTCCTTTCTATTAGAAGGAAGCAGGCCTTCATCTGAGCTGAACAACAAACCCCTAAAATGCCTGTAAGCTTGCTCAGAGCAATTCTGTGTCACCACTATGAAATCAGGCCTGAAATTAAATGGCTCAACAGTGCTAAGACATTCCCCAAGTACTCCTGTGAGCAGTCACTCACCTCTAAGGTTAACAGGATAAAGCCTGGATAAAGAAACTACTCATTTTACCAGCTCGACAAAGAAGCAATTATGCGACTTTCTAAAGTGGTTTCAAATATATTTTGCAAACTAGGACTCAGACAAATATTAATGGCAGCAAATTACAGTACTTAGCAGAATTATCACCTAGTAAAGAGGCGCTTTTAATCTATAAAAATATCAACAAAAGATGTAAATATGAACTCCTCAATGGGTGGTATAGCTTGAAGAAAATATACATCTAATCTCACAGTGTGTTACCTCTAATACCTGGGGAGAAGGTTAACAATTCTGAGACATTCCCTACAGCTCAAGAATATATTTTGATGTAGATTTGTAGATATCAGAGGCTTTAAATCTATTGTATAATCATAGGGCAGGAGCACAAAACCTGGAGCCCCACTTTTCTATGCTAAGGGCCCGGCAGGTGCTTGCTGCTTTAAACGGGCAGCTCCCGGAGTCCAGTGCCCTATACACCAGGCACATGGCTCAGCTCTTCATCTTTACTAGTGTAAACAGAGCTGGGGCTTCCCAGCCCCACTCCACTGCACTACAAGAGAGGACACCTGGGAGGAAAATAGGGTGTTTTATGACCCACAGTCCATGAGACTGGTAACCATCAGCCACAGCTCACAAGTTCAGGAACAGTGAAGAACATCACCAAGAGAAACGGGGACCTACATATATGTGGACAGGAACATGCCTGGGAAAGGGGAAGGTGCAAATATACGGCTCCAACTCAAAGTTAACCTTGGATGTAGAGAGAGATCATCAACTAGAATAGATGATGGAATGAAGGATTCCTGAGAGGCAGCACCACCACCATCCCTCCCCACCCCCCAACAATAACAATAAAAAACAACCCTTCAACTTTAGTTATCATTGTGTCTGAAATTCCACTCCTTTATGTTAACCACTGTCTTTGCTGAGCTTTACTTTTAAAATACAGATTCCTCCTAAAACTGGGACTGCATCAATGTATAATAATAGGCAAGCCTAGTTCAAGGAGCTGTTATATTTACATCAGTAAACACTTGTGTCTATGGTGCATTAGGACAGGTACTGGGTCCATGTTTGTAACCTTAGGCTTACCTTGATCTCTTTCCCCTCCCCTATCTTTCATATAAAACCAGCTACAAAGCCCTGTCAAGTATAACTCTTCGACATCTCTTATTTCTACCTCTTCCACTCTATTCCCGCCATCATTACTCTATTACAGGCTCTAAATCTATGACCCTATGGACTTCCCTAAACTTTGGAAATGCCACACTTTCCTGGTTCTCCTCCTACTGTCTAATGACTTCATCTCGTTTCTTTCACTGGGTCCTCATCCTACTCACAAGGCCGTCAATGTGGGGGCTCTACAAAGTTCTCTCCTAGGCCCTCTTCTTCTTTCTCTACCTGCTCTCCCCTGACAATCTCTCTGAAGGCTTTAGCTATCTCCCTCTATGCAAATAATTCCCAGAGCTATATTTCCTGATTTCTAGACTCATATCTACAACTGTCAGAGCCGTAATGAGCAATTTTGATTTCTGGGACAAGGCTGGAGATCAGAATGGAAGTCACTAGAGAGATCCTGAGATATGCCAAGGTGCCTTGGGAAGACCTTAGAACCTGGGACATCCCAAGGCTGATTCTGGGAATACCACAGCCAAGGGAACAGGGAGTAAGGTGGTACCAATCTGGGGAGGAGCTCACCTGTGGCTCAGGAGGGCCTCAGAATTCCACTATGGCTGACACACACTAGCCTTCATCTCCACTGCTCCATCCATGGCCTTTGTGTGAACTGCTTGTAGTCCACAGCAGTCCTAACAAGAGGGAGTAATCTATCCCTCAGAGTTTAACCCAAGGTACTACGATGACTTGACCACCAGAATCTTAATCCCTGGGAGAACAGAAGGGTTGGAAAGGAGGTAGAAAGTAGGAGTAGGAGAGGGTACAGAAATAATCATCTCCCTCAAATCTAATATGTTCAATAATATGCCTGCAGTATGGTAGGCCAGCCACTGGGCTTTAGGAGAGGGATAGAGTGATAAAGGAAACACCAGCCAAGGGCCAGGCAAAGGAACAGAGACAGCTTTGTGATAGATGGTACTACGACTTGGAGTAGGGCTAAAAACTTATAAAAGGTACAGGAGGAGCACTACAAGAGGAAGTGCTCCCAAGATGTTGGTGGTCCTCAAGCAAGGCCTTAGTTTCCCTGTCCCAGTTATGGCTGTGCCCATTGCCAATAGGAAATCTCCATCTGTATGTCCTAACAGCAACTCAATTACAACACTTCCAGTACAAAATCAGACTTATTGCCTTTCCTCCAAAACCTGTTCCTTCTGAATTTACCATTATTGTCTCTGGTATCACTGTTAACCCAGTCTCCTATCTTTGTAACTTTGATTAGGTAGCTTTGATCTTCCCCGTCTCTTACCTCTCATAGCAAACCAGTTATCAAGTCCTATTGATTCTAACTTCTCACCGTATCTCACACCTATCTCTTGCTCTCTATTCCCACTGCTATCTCCTTAATACAGGCCCTCATTACCACTCAACTGGACTATTACAATAGACTCCATACAGATCTTCTCAGTTCCACCCTTTTTCTCTAATTCAAACTTCATACTGCTGTTATAATAATCATTCTTACTCATAGATCTTGTCATGTCACTCCTCTGCTCAGAAATGTTCAATAGCTCCCTATTGCCTCCTTACTAAAGTTTAAATTAGCAATTAGAGCTTTATGCAGGAGATAATCTTCTACCTGGCATTTAAGGCCCCCTGTATGACATTATACCACTATACCTTTGAAGCCTAATTTTATATTAGTCCCTTCCACCCATTCTAAACTTCAATCCAACTGAACGAGTCTTGGTCCACTGAAAATATATGTTACTGTTACACTTTCATATCTTTGCTCAGGCTATTATTCCCTATACCTGAAACATTCTCCCTTCCCACCTTCATTTTTGTGAAATGGTGCAGAGAGGTCCCAAGATAAACTTTGTTGACTTCATGATTTTGGCCAAGTGTGGGCCCTAAGGTTTGGGAACCAGGTTCAAGGAAAGCTAAAAGAGAGCATAAATTACACATTCCATCTTAATGTATTCATGGACATTCTAGCATATGTATCCCCCACCTAAGCATGTATTCAGTGCCTTTGTATGTCCCAGAAACAAGTTAACATGCACTTATTAAGCACTTGCTATGTTGTAAGCACTGAAGACAAAGAAAAACAAAACATCAGCCCTAACCTTCAAGGAACTAAAAAATAATTAATTTTTTTTAAATTTAAGATTTTTTTTTAATTTAAAAAAAGTATTCTATTGAGGGAGATAAGATGCAAATGACTGTACAAAGAAGAAACACATAAAGCAAATGGGAAGTAATCTCAGAGGGAAGGCACTAGCAGTTGAGGAAAATGGGCAAGCAGGGGAAAGACCTCTTACAAAAGAAGGGATTTAGCTGAGTCTTTAAGGAGGCCAAAAAAGACAAGAAATAAAGGTGAGGAGAGTGTTCCAGCCCTGAGGGACAGCCCATAACAAGGCACCAATGTCAAGTAGCTTTTCTCCGGCAAAGATACTCCCTTTCCCCAACACTACCCCAAATTCTCTTAGGCAAGAGAAGGAAGGGAGGAAGGAGGGAAGGAAGGAAGGAAAGAAGGAAGGAAGGAAGGGAAGGAGGGAGGGGGGAGGGAGGGAGGGATGTGATCTCTGTGAGGTACCCTGATCCAAAGGACATGAAATATACCTTGGAAGGACAGGGGATGTTATAAGCTGGCAAGATGACTTGTCCTTTCTTAAAATCAGCCTCCTGGAAGGTTAAATCAAGATCACATAGCCTTTTTGATTCTCAGGTTGGTATTACTACTACAGTATGCTTTCAATTGTAATCCTCAAATATCTATGAGTAGGAAGGGTAAGGAAAGGGAATAGAATAAGCATGTACCAGGCAAATTTGTGCTAAGCAATTTTACAAGTACTATCTCATTTGATTCTCACAACAACCCTAGGAGGTAAGTATTATCATTATCCCCATTTTACAGTTAGGGAAACTAAGGCAAACAGAAGGGTCACACAGCTAGTAAGTGTCTGAGACTGGCCTTAAATGCTAATCTTCCTCACTGTAGGCTGAATGCTCTGTTTACTGCACCACCAACCACCTCTGCAGTAAGGGGAAGGGCGGTGGAAGGCAAGGAGAGGGGATGGCCTCAATGGGGTCTCATTAAGGAGTAGTAGAAAGGTTATGAGATTAGAAGTCAGAAAATCTGAGCTCAAGTCCCAAGTCTGGCATTAATTTCAGGCAATTTGCTTTAACCTTCTGGTTCTTTTTCCTTCTCTGTACAACAAGGAGATTGGGCCAGATTTTGTCTAAGACAACTTCCAGCTCTACCTTTCTATGACTAAATCTATTTGGGGAGTCATCAGAAGCTCTGAAGTGATGAGGACTGAGGTCTACTGCAAACACTTGGTCTAAGTATGAGTAAAAAGATGAAAAACTAGAGTCTCTGTGTTCAGGGAACTTAATTGAGCAGATAAGTATAACCTAAGGTCCAATGTGATCATATAGAGCAACAGAGAAAGCTAGATAAAATGTTCTAGGAAAATCTGGGGAGAGAACATTTTCACAGCCTTCAGCTGGAGGGAGTGGGGCAATGGATTGAGGAAGGCTGAATTGAACCTTGCAGAAAGAGAATGATTACAACAATTACAGCTAAGAGAGTATATTCCAGGCAAGGGAGATAGATAGCCTAGACACGTGCACAGGGGCAGGAGACAGTAGGGCAAGGTTGGAGAAGAGATAGTTTGGCTAAAACAAGGACCATGTGAAGGGGACAAGTATGAAATTAGTCTGGAAAGGCAAGTTGGAGCCAGATGGTAGTGAGCTATAAATGCCAAGCTGGGATGTTTGCATTTTACTCTATAGGAACTAGGGAACCAATGAATATTCTGGAACAAGGGAGCGATGTGGTCTGCCACGTGCATTTGGAAGCTTAATTCTGACAGCTGTGCAGAAGATAGATTTGAAAGGGGGAGACTGGAAGCAAGGAGATCAATTAGGAAGCTATTTCAATAGTCCAGGTGAGAAGTGAAGAAGATCTGAACTAGGATGGTAGCTGTGTGAGTAGAGAAGGGGATAGACAGGGGGACAGATAGACACATTAGGCATATTGAACTACCAGGACTTGGCACGTGATTGCCAGGGGGTGAGGAATGATCAGAGTGGGAAGAGATAAAGGGAAGAGGGCAAGGAAAGAGACAAAGATGATTCCAAAACATCCAGCCTGGGTGACTGGAGGAAGAGTGGTTCCACAAGAGAAAACAGGCAAGGTGGGGAAAGGGGCACGTTTTGGGGAAAGATCACGAATTCAGTTTTGGATTTGCCAAATTTGAGGCGCCAATGGAGCAGCCACATGAGGTTGAAGTTAAGAAGGGTCTGACTGGGGAACCTGAGTTCCCCAAGATCCCCGGAAACAATTTCCACCAGGCTTCTCAGGAGTGAGCCTGATGTTCATCTCCAGGGTACCTTATGGATGAAGAGGATGAGGCATTTATTATTCAGCCGATGCTACCTCATAAAACCACACCATCAAAGGAGCTACTTAAACAATTATGACTATGTTGATTGTTTCTCAAAAAAAAAAGAGGTTGTTCTTCATAGTTAATTTGTTCCTCAACTCATAAAATTTATCTAGCTTGGTTACTTCCCTTTGCCACAGTCCGCTATTCACCCAGCATTTTTATTCACCGACTAAATGCTCTTTTGAGAATTGTCCCTTGGCAAACTAGGCCGTGAGAGATGGTTAGCAACATGGTCAGTGGGCAGAGTTCTTTAAGAACTGGGGGCTGGAAATGCTAATATAGTCTGGATATCTGCAAATGGCCTTCATGACAGAAAGGAAATTTAAGTTAATTTTATGAGAATTGGAGCAGTTTAGCTATTATTTCAAACCAGGGCACCATGGACTGGGAAATTAAATGCTTCCACAAGGCACACTAATCAACCAAGCCCTGAACTGGGTTCAATTTCTGACTCTCTGTGTGACCTTAGGCAAGTCACTTAACATCTATGGGCAGCAGGTTCTATTTCAGTAAAATGATGGGTGATGGTATCTGCTCCCTACCTATCTCCCTGGGATGTTTCCAGAATTAATTGGATAATGCATGTAGAGTACATTAAGCTTCGCAGGGAGAGAAGTTTCACAAATGCAGGGGACAATTATTATAATTATAAATACCATGGAACCTGCTTATATGGCTTTGTCATTTAATGTTACTGCTGAGGATAATATTAGAAGAGTCAAGACTAGTTTTCCCATAGGGAAGGATCTTTTAAGAAACTGTATTTTCAAAGATGAGCAAAGTATGCAGAAAAATATATCCCTCCATACCAATAGGAACTGTTAATATGTTTTACCAAGCCAGGTCAACCCCACTCAACTAACCGTGATAAAACATCTATTTTGTGTTCATCTCAGAAGGAGCTAAAAAAGTCCCAGACTCCAGGGGCTCAAACAAGTTCAGGTGCCTACAAGGTAAGGGCATGTCTTACTTTAGCGATAGGAGAGTATATAGGATTATATGAGCTCAGAGCTGGAAGGGACCTGAGAACTTGTCTAGTCTGGGGGTTGTTTAACTTGTGATCTTGTTTTGGGTTTTGATTTTGTTGCTGTTGCCTTTTATTCTTTCATCCCAGTCATTCTGGAATTACTGCTCCTCCCCTTCCACTACCCCCCCCCCCAAAAAAAACTTTGCCTTCACTTGTAACAAAGAAAAATTAACTAGAAACACACAATAGTGTGATTGTGTCTGACAGAGTATACAACATTCTGTCCCAGTGGTCCCCTGCACTTCACTGTTGAGAGGAGGGGGTTATGCTACACTATTTATTCTCCAAGATTGTTACTGACTTTATAGTGAGACTGAAGTTTTCTATTAGTGATCTTTTTAATTTACATTGTTATAGACAGTCTATATATTGTTCTCTCACCTAGGCAGCCAAGTAGAGTAGTGGATAGTGCCTAGAGTCGTCAGGAAGACCTCAGTTCAAATCCAGCCTCGGATATTTCCTGAGTTCAAGTCCAGCCTCGGATATTTACTATGGGACACTGGGTAGGTCACTTAGTCTCTGTCTGCCTCAGTTTCCTCAACTGTCAAATGGGGACAATAAAAGTACCTACTTCCCAGGGTTGTCGTGAAGGCCAAATGAGACAATATTTGTAAAGCACTTAACAGTCCATGACACAGAGTAGGCACTTAATAATTGTTTGATCCTGTCATCTTTTAAACTTCATTTTTAAATGAAGAAATTTCATGCCAAGAGAGGGGGCATGATTCATCCAAGGTCATGCAGATGCTAAGTAGCAGACCTCAACTTCAAACCACAAGAGTATTGATTTGTGTTGCAGTGTTCTTTTCACTAATCTATGATGCTGTCCCTTCAAATCCAGATCTGTGTGTGGTCCTTCTCCAAGTGTCTGGTAGAAGTATAGGATTTAGAGCTAGAAGGAAGCTTTGAGATCATCTAGTACAACCCCCTCATTTTTACATATTAGGAATTGGAGGCCCAGAGACGGAGAGTGATTTGCCCAAGGTCACACAGCTACTAAGCAACAAGGGCAGTATTTGAACTCAGGCCAACTATCTCACTCCAAAGAGAATGTTCTTTCCTGTTGTTTGTTGTTGTTCAATCATTTCAGTCATGTCTGACTTCTTGACCCCATTTGGAGTTTTTTTGGCAAAGATACTGAGTAGTTTGCCATTTCCTTCTCCGATCATTTTACAGATGAGGAAACTGAGGCAAACAAGGTTAAACGACTTGCCCAGAGTCACACAGCTAGTAAGTGTCTGAGGCCATATTTGAACTCTAGAAGATGAGTCTTCCTGACTCCAGGTCTGGTGCTCTATCCACTGCACCACCTACTGCCCAGTATATTTTCCACCACACCATAATTCCTTCCCATCAGACAATCAGGCACTTTGCTAAAAGTAAGTCTGATAATTCAGAGATCCTCGCTTTGCTTTGGCCTACACTCTGTACACATTTGGGGTCTTTTCAACAAAAGTACAAATTTGGCTTTGATAGTACCAGACACTCTCCCATCACCTCTAACTCAGGCCTGGGATGGTGTCCCAGAATGCCAAACACAGCCAGCTGAGAGACATCCCTTCTGAGTCATTGCAACACATCAAGCCATCTCAGCCAGGTGACACGTCATTTCTGTCTCAGGCTGGCCCTGGAGTACCGTCTGTCTCTCAGCAGTTTGTGAAATCCAGCCCTGGGGAAGCCAAGGGCAGGAAAATCTTATTACCACTTCATGACAAAAAATCAGGAGACATGAGAACAGAAGGAATTTAGAGTCAGGTCCCTAGGTAGAAGGAGGCTGAGTGGGATCCATGAAACCCTCCCACCTATTAGCCTCCCTTTTGTGCTCCCCAAGGCTCTGAGAAAGAGGTTCTGGCAGGAGGCCCTTGTCAGTCAGTCAATCATCATTTTGTTAAGTATTTACTATGTTCTAGGCATTGTGCTAAGTACTGGAAATACAATGAAAGGAGAAAACACAATACCTGGTATCAAAAAGCTCATATTCTAATGGGGAGGCAACCACATACATACTAGACATATAGTAAAAAGGAGAGGTCATATCAGAGGAAGGCATTAAGGGGAGGGGAGAGGTGGGGGGGCTGGGCATGCAAGAAAACAGAGGGACCAGAACAGGTCTCCTGCAGAAGAGGGGAGTTTATCTGTGTTGAAGGAAGCCAGGGAAACTAAGAGACAGAGGCAAGGAAGAGGAGCCTTCTAGGCCTGGGGAACAGCTTATACAGAAGCATTGAGTTGGGTAAAGGAGAAGATCAGAGCAGGGACAGCATCTCCTTCAGGTCTAGGTAAGAGATTCCATGTTAGAATCTGGCTCAGCAGCCAGGTAGACCCTGACAGTCGCTCTAGGCATCAAGATACCCCTAGTCATAGATGAATCTGTTTTAGGCTTCTTGGTAGAAATGACAGAGTGCGACAAGCCACGTTCACTGTCTTCAGACCCATTCACAGCAGACATGCTTGAAAGAGTAGGAACAAAGGGCGTTTCTATAGACTGGGTCTCATTAATTTGCTTTAGAGAAGATCGCTTTATACAAAAGGTCTGAAAGGCAGACAATCTGTAGTGGGACCCAGCGAAGGAGGAGAGCATTCCATAAACTAAGATCTGCCCATCAACCAGGTATCTGTTGAATACCAAACCTGTGCCTGGACCAACGCTCACTTCTGTGCGGTACACCAGAGAAAATAAGACACCGTCCCTGTCCTCCGGGAGCTTACTGTCGAGGAGGGGGAAGCAACAGAGGGATGTAGAAAATGATTAGCAATATCAGACAGGATGAGATCAATGGTTTTTGGATGGTTCAGGCAGTGCTGTACGCATTTAGGGGAAAGCAAGATCTCATACACATGAGTGTGCACAGTCAAATCAACACGGCACTCAGTCAGGCCTCTGCACATTTGTTCAACCAGTCCCTCATGCTTGCTATACACTCCCTCCTCATGTCTACCTCTCTGAATCCTTATCTTCCTTCCAAGTCTCAGTTCAGATACCATATCTTCTGCAAATTCTCCCCTGATAAGTAATCAATTAACTGATTTATTAAAAGCATTTTAGTACCTATGCTAGGTACTAGGGATTAAAAAAAGTTAAGGAATTTATATTCTATTGGAAGAAACAACCATGTACACAGATAAGTAAGGATAAGATATATACAAAGTAAATGCAAATTAGAGCAGGGAGTGGAAAAAGTTTAGCCCAGGGGTGGGGAACCTGCGACCTAGAGGCCACGTGGAGCCCTCTAGGTCCTCAAGTTCAGCCCTTTGACTGAATCCAAACTTCACAATGAAGGATGCCAGACAGAGATGATGGAGATGAGTTTTTGACCCCCCCATTCTAGTTGTCTGTTTCCCTTCTGCTCATACCATTCTTCTGAGGGAGAGATGAATCTAGCTATTGTTTTTTCCCCAAATCCTTGTTTCTATTACAAATTCATTCACTTTCTGTATTTGTATATGTTTTACAGAAGAAAAAAACTGGTTTCTCTAAGATATTGTTCATTCTGTATATTTATATGGGGGAAAATTAAAAGGAGCTTAGGGGGAATAAGGTTACTGGAGGGGGGGAGAAGGAAAGAGATAAATTCTCTTCTCTAAACCACTGCAGTGTCTGTCTGTGGCTCAGTAGAAACCAAAGAGATCATAATGATAAGCATTATTATAATGTCCCCAAAGTAGGGGAAAGATCAAGTCAATCTAGACCAATGACAGGCAAAGCCTGAGTTATGGGAAGGGGTTGGGGTGGAGGGGAAGCAGTTTTAAGCAGTGAGAGCTGTTTGGTATGTAGAAAAATGAGAAAGCCCCTCAAAGATAGTGGCTCTCTTTAAACTGTATCAGTTTAAAGAGCCCCTGTTTTCTACCCTTCTGAAGGCCAGAAATAGAGGCCACTGACCAAGGGGAAAGCCATGCCCATGAGATACAGCTAAAAGAGAGTTGTGAAAGGATGGCTTTGCCTGAGTAAAGGTGGGAGCCAACCAGGAGGGAGTAGCCACCTTTCCTGCTAATAACCAAATACCTCCAACCCCTCCCCCATCCCCACCATTGTTACATCAATTAGAGGAGTCTGTGTTTTGTCCTAGAAGCAATAAAAAGCCACTGAAGATTTTTGAGTAGGAAAGTTACACGGTCAAATCTGTATTTATGGATATTGATTTGACAGTGATGCAAAGAATTGTTTGGAGAGGGGAGAAACTGAAAGCAGGGAAACTATTTAGGAAGCTATCGCCATGGTCTAAACCATGGACGATGAAGGCCTGATCTACAATGCAATTGGTGTGAATGGAGAGGATAGTAGAGAGGCAGATGTGATGAGACTTGGATAAGGGAATTAAGGAGTGGGAAGAATCAAGGACAATTCCAAGGTTCAGGAGAGTATCCAAAGGGAAAGGGTGATTAGTGGTATCCAACACTGCCAAGAAGTCAAAATGGGATGAGAAGCAAGAAGGGTGGACTTGGCAATTAAGAGATTGTTGGCATGAGAGAAATGCACCTCCAACCACCTCTGCAAGTCTTTCTCCTGGGCCCTCTTCTCTGCTTCAGTGATTTCATCTCAAATCAAGGTGTAGAAGGGTACTTGGTCTTCGGACAACTGATATCACCCCCTTCCCTCCAGGATGTAGCCACAGAAAGGAAAGGAAAGATAACAGAGGTAATGAAGTATTAAAATGTAAATGAAATATCCCTTTGTGAAGTACAAACAAGATTCTGTACTGAACTGTGAAGGAAGCCTCGCTATTTGCCCCTGGATGACTTTTTAGAGAGTCTATCCAGTTTAGTTTGAGAGTTCAAAGAAGTGTTTATGTGAGACCCTCACACCTAGAGCAGAGGGGAGCAGGAAGGGAGAACAGGATTTCTCTTTCCTCATCACTCCCATTGACCATGGCATCTGGCAGCAGAGCCGCTCATCCAGTAGAAGACATCTCACACAGCAGTTTAAGAGAAGCAAAGCATGGTTGAAGGAGCAGACACACATTCTCCAAAGAGATATAGATTTGGAGAGGTAGTCATTTGAGGTCAGAAGCATCTTCAAGGAACAAGACCAGCATAAAAGATAGCTGGCTATGGACTCAAGGGAGAACTAGCCCTGGCAATCAGAGTCATTATGTCAAGGGAAATGGACCCTGACAACGGATGCCAGCAGAGAAAGTGTGTCGACAGGAAGTTTCATGAGGAGTCTACAGAGAGAGAAAGGACATTTGTGTCTGCATATGGGTCATATGTGTTCCTTACATGTATGACCATTGTACTCTTTGTATACTCCTAAATTTGTGTCCCCTCTTCCCATGGAAGAGGTATATATTTGTGAGAAAATGAAACCCCCCAGTTTTGTGGGGGAATGTTAAGCACACTGGTAGAGGCTCATTACCTTTGTCTTAGGAGTATTGACCCACAGAGTACCTAAGGTAGCAGCCACTCTCTAGAGACCCGCCTCAAGAGTTCAAGTTTGAGCTAGCAGAGGATTGAAGAGAAGATACTGCCACCCTCTAGTACATACACAGGGATCACACTCCACAAAATTGCTCTGGGCCTGGATTGTAATTCTCTTGAATTACATTGACTGCTTCCAGGAAGGGTAAATTTTAGTTATTTAAAAACCCCCATGAGCATGGAACCATTTTCTCTCAGCTAAAAGATAGGTTCCCTAATTCAGTTGAATGACTTGATCAAACTTCATGAAGGGATGACTGAGTAGTGGCCAAATTTTACAGTTACTTTAGTACCTCATTAACATATAACTACTTCATCACTTCTCTTATCTGCCCTTTGCTTTCTGTAATTACATCAATTAGCAGAGGAAGCAGAAAGCAAATAGTCAAAGACCAACTACCCCACTAAACAACAAATTGGCAAAGATGAAAAAAGACAGAAATATTCAGTGTTGGGAGGACTGCAGAAAGATAGGCACATTCCTCACTAGCTGTGTGACTCTGGGCAAGTCATACTTAACCCCAATTGCCTCATATGAAAAAAAAAAAAAGATAGGCACATTCATACACTGTAGGTGGAGTCTTGAGTTAGCCTAACCAGTTTAGGAAGCAATTTAGAATCACACTTTTCAAAAATTTCAAATTATGCTTTTCAAAAAAAACTAAAATGTCTAAACTTTTTGACCCAGAGGTCTCGCTGTTAAGCATATTCCCCAAAGAGGTTTAAAACTGAAAGAAAAGTTCCATATACACCATAATATTCATACCAGTACTTTTGGTGGTAGCAAAGGACAAACTTTGGTCAATGAATGTAATAGAATATTACTGAATCATAAAGAATGATGAATATGATGAATTCAGGGAAGCATGAAAAGACTTATATAACTCATGCAGAGTGAAATAAACAGAACCAAGAAAATAGTATATTCAATGACTCCAACAATATAAATGAGAGGAAAAAAAAAAACAAGAAAACTGAACATGACATTATCAAACTGAACAAGTCTGGCCCAGAAAAAAGCTGAAAAAAATGACCCCTCTTCCCTCTTTCCGGAGCCAATCAGACAATACACCTTTCTTAAATATGCACTATGCACTAGGCACTGTGTTAAGCACCAGGGATACAAGGAAAGGCATAAGTTAGTCCCTTCACTCCAGGGCTCTGAGACAAGACCTTCCATCTCTCAATGTTTTCTCTGACTCTCCCCATGCCTGGAATGCTCTCCCTCCTCCACTTTCACTACTGACCTCCAAGGCTTCCTTTAAGTTCCAACTAAAATCCCACTTTCTGCAGGAAGCTTCCCCAATCCCTCTTAATTCTAGTGATTTCTCTCTGTAAATTATTTCCTATTTATCCTATATATGTTGTCTCCCCATTAGATTGTAAACTCCTTGAGGGCAGGGACTGTCTTTTGCCTCTTTTGGTATCCCCTGTGGTTAGCACAGTGACACATAGTGGGCACTTAATAAATGTTTATTGATTGAATCTAATGAGGTGGGTGACTAGGAGTGTGGACTATTGCATATTCTAGAAGAAACAGGACATTGGTTGGTTTTGCTAAGTCTTTTTTTCCTTTTTCTTAAAAATATTTGTTATAGGGTGTATCATACTAGATAGGAGGAAAAGAGGCAAGTATTTGGATATAAAGGTGATATAAAAAACTGATTTTTAAAAAATCAGTTTTTTGTAAGTGTACTTGGTAACTTTGGAGAGAATAATTTCAGTTGAGTGATGAGGTTAGGATCCGGGTTACAGAGGATCAAGACATAAATAAAATAAGAGGAAGTTGAAGCAATGAGTGATTCTACCCTACCCTCACCGTTAATTTTCTCTCTGTCCTCGAGTTATCTTATATTTACTTATCTGTGGGCACATGGTATTCCCCTTATAAAATGGATACTTTTGAGATTAGGGATTTTTTTTTGTCTTTGTATCCTCCAGTACCTAACACAATATGGCTGTCTAATAAATGCTTTGTTGAATTGGATAAGCAAAGTAAAGGAGAGACAATATTGATTTATTAAAAATATGCTATAACCACATTTTGTCCAATACATGGAAGGAATATTCAGCTACTGCTCCAGAAAATATCTTCCCAATCCCACTACTACCAGTCTATTTGAGTCTCTCATTATTTTTCACCTGGACTCCTGAAGTAGCTTTCTCACTATTTTCTTGACCTTCCAAGCCTTTTTTACCAAGTTAATTTTCCTAATATATGGAGTCTATTCATGTCATTCCCTCACTCAAAAACCTTCAATGTCTTCTTATTGCCTATAGGACAAAGCCTAAATTTCTCAGCTTAATACACAAAATCCTCTGTGACCTAGTTCCAACTAACTTTTATAGCTTTATCTCACAGGACTCCTCTATACTTACTATAGGCCCTGGCCAAATTAGACTATTTGTCAATCCCAAAAAATGGCCCAGAGGCATCCAGTCAAGATGATTGTCAGAGTGGAAGTGGGCTTCTTAGCTCCCTTCAGAACCTTAATGTCTTCAAAGGCTATTGAGAGAATTAAAAAAAAAAAAAAAGATCTAGGGATAGATTAATTTAGTTCTGAAGGTTTGAAGAGGAGTAAGAGAAAGGATGGAAAAGAGAGGAATACCTAGTGTAGAAAGAAGGATGAAGGGGTCTGGGACTTGTTATTTCTCATAACTGGGGTGGTTAGAAGAAGAGAATACAGACACAGAGGAAGAGGTGAGAGGAAGAGGCATCAGATGATCCTCACTCTTGAAAGGACAAAGGAATATTGAACACAGTTTGGTGGAGAAATATCCCAGAAAGAACAGAAAATAAGCTAGGATGGGAGTGAGATTGGGGAAGAAGGAGGGTTAAAAGAAAGCATAATACCTGGGAAGGGAATAGTCACAAGCAAAACAAACTCCCTGATTCTGAAGGAGGAGGAAAAAGAATAAGAAAAGCAAGAGTCAGAATCTGAAGGAGTGCCCATAAATTAAGGAATGGCCAAATAAATTAGGCTACAGGGATGTAATGGAAAATTATTTCAATATAATAAATTACGAAAAGAAATAATTGTCTAGAATCCTGAATAGCATAAAGTGATTCAGAGTGAAGTGAACGGAATACAAGGACAACAACATTATAATGGGGGGAAAAAACTTTCAAAGACTTAAGAACTTTGATCAATGCAGTGACCTATCATGTCCCTAGAGGGACTCCAATGAAGTAACTTACCCATTTCCTGGCAGACAGATGATGGACTCAAGGAACAAAGGCATGCATTTTGGGCCATGGTCACTCTGTGAATTCGTTTTAATCTTGACTGTACTTATTTGTTATAAGGGTTTTTCTTTTTCCTTTCATCTCAGTTTTTAATTGGAGGGAGGTGAGGTTAGCAATTGTGATGCCAAAAAAAAGAGAGAGATTGAACCATCTTTTTTAAAAATGCGAAGAAGAGAAGGGAGTTCAAAAGGAAGCACAGACGAGCAGGACAGTTTTGAAAGTAATGCATTGTGGAATTGATTATGTGTTTAAAATAATCCAGTAGTATGAAACAGAGAGTCATGGTTTCATGTACAATCTTCTTGTTGTGTTCTGATAGGTATATAAAAATGCTTTTCTTCTTTTTTCATTTTTAAGTTCAAAATTAAGAAAATAAATGTAAAAAAGTGCACATGCTCTCCTACCTCTGTCAGGTTTTTGTTAATGTCATACATGATGTACAGATTGCTTTTGCCATACTCTCCACCTTCACATACCTAAATCCTACTCACCCTTCAAGACCCTACTCAAACACCACTGCCTCCAGCATGCCTGCTTTCCACACTCCTCTCCCAAACTACCCTTCTAGAGCACTTTGCTCATAATCACTCATTTGGCAAATGCTGTCCCAAATGGCCGTCGTTTGTGCATTTGTCTCATCTCCCCCCCTCATCAAGGGACTGGGAGGTCCTCTAGGGTAGGGCTGTACATTGTACAACTGTATGTCTATCCTACAGTGCCTAATACAGTGCAACACACTTATTAAGTTTCTATAAACACTTCTAAAATCAATACATATGTGAATGATTAAATAAATGAATGGAGTGGGGAAAGTGCAACTCATGCCAAAGAAATCACACTTGAGAGCAGTCTGACCTGCAAAATAACCCTACCAATATGCAGATTCTTGAAATACAAAGGACATTTTACTTGGTAGAGAGACCCTTAGTTTCTCAGACAGGGAAAATTGGTCAGAAAGGGCAAGTGAGGTTGCTCAAACCACAAAAGTCGGATGGGTATAGGTTCCCTTCAATTCCCCAAACATTTGTCAAACATCTACTATGCTAAGGCATTCTGCTGAGTGCCAGACTCATAATCAGAGCATTCTCTTTACAACTCCTAGGTATAATCCATAGTCTCAGAAAATCACAACTCCCCCAGGGGAAAATAAAAAAAGCCCCCAAATAATTTAGATTCTACACAAATTCAAGCAAATCATTTTCTACCCTGGCACAAAATATTGTATCCAAATAATCCAGATGGAGTAGACTCCCTTCATTAGCTCAGGGTAACAGAAAATCCCCATCTAAATAGCCCTGGCCTTTGAACAAAAT
Source organism: Vombatus ursinus (assembly GCF_900497805.2). Classification (NCBI taxonomy): domain Eukaryota; kingdom Metazoa; phylum Chordata; class Mammalia; order Diprotodontia; family Vombatidae; genus Vombatus; species Vombatus ursinus. The sequence continues at coordinate 25,349,479 of NW_020954564.1, forward strand.
AAGCCCATCTTCATTGGGGCCCTTCAGATTTGTTCCTGGACTTTCACTTTCCGTCATGCTTCATCTGGTAGTGAATGAAAGCCAGTGAATACAGAAAGTTTATAGAAAGGCGGTCAGGCCCTGAACTTGAGCCTCGCAAATATACTACTGATAAAACAGAATAAAAACTCCACTGCAACATAGACACCCCTTCCCAATTTCCTCTCCAAGCCACAGCGGAGCCCACCAAAGGTCATATAGCAGATAGAATTGGACACAATAAGACGCCACTTCCATGTTAATGCCCCCTCAGATCAAGCCTGAAAACATGAAATAATAAATTTGGGGAAACAAGCAGAATGACCCTCCTGGTTGGTTGGTTTTTCTAGATAGCATCTACATATTTTAGAAACGTACAACCTTCTAATAGAAATGAATAAACTACTCAACCGTAAAGTTGCTATAGAAGATATGCTTGTTCTGATTGGAAAGGGCATCTGCTATCTGCAATATTGATAATACTTTTCAAATTTCATCTGCTTTTGTTTGCATTCTGTGTTGTCTGTTTAAACACACTGGGAATAATAATGAATCCCCGCATTATCTCTACTTTTTCAAGGCCGAACATATAACTTTATCACAAAAATAATTAAAATTCTTTGGCACTCTTGTATCTTTTCCATTAAATGTTATCAACCAGTGACAATAAACTAGCATCAGGCCAAGGCTACCCATGTGCTGCTTTTAAAAAGAATGCATTTGTCCCAGGGTGAGAGACATGAATTTTCAGTTTACAGGGTCAGACGATTCTGAAGTTTTTTACAATGGGAGGCCACAAATCTACACCTCCATGTCCCCACGCGAGAGCCGTTAGTGAGCACGGGGTGCCCCATAAATCGTCTGGTAAGAATACACTTTAATAGGCAAAAAACCTTGGCAGCTTAATAATTCTGAGTTGCAAATTTAAATATTTTACATATCATTAGACATTAAAAACAAAGATTTATACTCAAACATCTCTGCAGAGTGAGGACTCCGTTGGTTTCATACGCAGCCATGAATCTGCCGTGGCTTCATTAGCAGGAGAGGCCTGGGCTTAAAAAAAAATACATATAGAGACATAGATTGGCAGTAAATCACCATTTTTAATGGCAGCTGATTTATTTCACAATCCAAGGCAGGGATGAGTAGCATTTCTTCCCCCTTCAACTCCTGCCAGAGTCTATGGAACAAAGCGTGAGTAACATTATTGTCATACCTTAATAAAGGACCAATTTAAAATAATACCCAGGTACTTAAAGATACTTACCTTGCTGTTTCCTCTGATCAACCTAGCCCTGCAAAAAAGTCTGGGTGTTCCCAATGAGATTTAATGGTTTAAGTGATGCTCACTACCTGTATGACCTTGAACAAGTTGACTTGTGAGGCATCAGGCTCACTGATGCCTTGGTGAGCATCAGTTTCTTCAACTGCAAAATGAAAGGGCTGGAATAGATGGCCCCTGAGGGGACTTCCAACTCAATATCTACATTTCTCTGATTCCCAAGTGTCATATAGAGACATCTGGGTGAATAGAGGATAGAGTACCGGCGTCAAGAAATGGTCTTTGTTCTGTCATTTCAGTTGTGTCTGACTCTTCATGACCCCATTTGGGGTTTTCTTGGCAAAGACACTGGAGTGGTTTGCCATTTCCTTCTCCAGCTCATTTCACAAATGAGGAAACTGAGGCAAGAAGGATAAAGTGACTTGCCCGGAGCCACACAGCTACTAAGGCGGAGGCTGGATTTGAACTTAGGTCTTCCTGACCCCAGGCCCAGCATACTATCCACTGTGCCACCCGGCTACCACGAGTCAAGGAGACCTGAGTTCAAATTCTGTTTATTAGTTATGTAACTGTGGACAAGTCATTTAACAACTTCTCTGTGCCTCAGGATCCTCATCTATAAAATGAGGATTGTTACTATAATACCCTGACATCACAGGCTTGTGGTGAGGATCAAATGAGATAACATGTAGAGTGCTTTTAAAACTTAAAATGCTATGTAAATGCTAGCTATTATTATTAAAAGACAAACCATATTTTTAAAAAAATTAGCAGAGTATGGTGGAAAGAGCCAAAGGAAATGAGAGACCTAGATTCTAAGCCCTGAGTACCTGTTGTTAGCTGTGTAACTTTGGCCATGTCATAGGGTCATTGAGGAATTCATTCTAAAGAATTCATCCCCTTTATTTTATACATCATTTCCTTCTCTGTGTCTCAATTTCTTCTCTACAAAATAAAGCAGTTAAAGTAGACAACCTCTAATGGCCCTTTTTACTTGAAAGGGTTTTTTTTGTTTGTTTTTATTTTCAAGGCCTTTTTACCCTTGGGCAGCCCTTAACATGAGTCTTATGAGAAAGTATTCTGAATCTAAAGTTAGAGGTCCTGAATTCAAATCCTAAATCTGCCACTTATTACCTGTGTGGTCTTGGGCAAATTACTTGACCTTATTAAAGCCTCCTTATTGGCAAAAAAACAAACAAAAAAAAAAACCAAACTAGGTTGGACTAGATGTCCTTTAAGGTCGTTCCTCGCTGTAAGTGTAAGAGCCTGCCATCTTTGCCTGTATAAAGGGAATGTCTACAGGTATGGACTCCACCGCATTCTCTTTGGGAACTATACCCCACGTGAGCTAATAAGGCTGTACACTTTGGAAAGCTGGTAGTTAGGTGGCACAGTGGATAGAATGCCAGGTCTGGAGTCAGCACTCCTGACTCCAGACAAGACCTGAGTTCAAATCTGGCCTCAGACACTTACTAGCTATATGACCCTGGGCAAGTCACTTAACCCTATTTGCCTCAGTTTCCTCATCTGTAAAATGAGTTGGAGAAGGAAATAACAAACCACTCCAGTATCTTTGGCAAGAAAACCCCAAATGGGGTCACTAAGAATCAGACACAACTGAAACAACTGAACAACTTTGGAAAGCAATAAAGAAAGCAAAGAAGGGTTGAAGAAGATGGGCACAGGGGGAAGAAAAGAAAAAGTGGCAGCTCTCTTCTAAGTGCCAATGATCATCTATTTCCTGATCTGAGAGGAAGCAACAGGGCATGCTTCCCCTTCTTGCACAATACACACACCTTTCTTGTACTGACTTCTTGTCGTAAGTGACTTAATGTATGATTCTACCTCAATGATATGGAAACAAGTGGTCAAGAAGAAACTGAGACCAGTGCTCCACAGGAGACATGTGGTGGGGTGTGGGAGGGTCAGATCAGTGTGTTTAATTCCATGTTCTTGATTTGCTTTGCTGCTTTGTTTTCATTAGATGCCTTTTACTGATGATTTTTATCTGTCAAACTGTTTTGGATTTAAAACGAATGGGGGGCTTGAATCACTGGTTTGAATTCCTACTAATCTGAATCTAGGAAGTATCAAAGAGGTCTCAGATAATAGGAAAAGAGCTGAAGAAGCCCTGGGCAGAAATGACAGTGTGATTGGTACTAAGATTTCAGGATGCAGAAAAGAGAGGCTAAGAGAGGCAAGAAGACTTTGGGATAGAGAAACCCTAACTTGGCCCTTTGGCCACTTTCTCATGACAGGCTTATGGTACTGCCTCCCCATTCTCACTTATCTTCAGTCTCTCCCTGTCCACTGGCTGCTTCTCTGATGCCTACAGACATGCCCATGTCTCCTTCTATCCTCCAAAAACCCTCACTTGATTCTTCCATCCTCCCTATTATCCCATATATCTCCTACTTTTTTGTGGCTAAACTCCTTGAGAAGGCCATCTACATCTACACAGGTGCCATCAACAACAGGTGCCTCTTCTTCTTCCTCTTTTCCTCTCTTCTTAAGCCTCTACAGTGTGGCTTCCTTCCTCATCATTCAAATGAAATTACTCTGTCCAAAGTTACCAATCCAATTCCAATGGTCTTTTGTCAATCCTCATGTGTCTTGCTCTCTTCTTGACCCATCTTTGACACTGTCAATCACCCTCTCCTCCTTGATACTCTCTTCTCTTTAGGTTTTTGGTACACTACTGTCCCCTGGCTCTCCTCCTACCTATCTGAGTATTCCTCAGTCTCCTTTGATGGATTTCCATCCAGGGCACACCTACTAACTGTGGGTATTCCACAGGGCCCTGGCCTGGGCCCACTTCTCTTTTCCTTCTATATTACTTCATTTGGTGATCTCTTCAGCTCCCATGGATTCAATGATCACCTCAATACTCATGATTCTCAACTCTACTTATCTCACTCTCATCTCTCTGCTGACCTCCAATCTCACATCTCCAGCTGCCTTTTGGACATCTTAAACTGTATGCCCAGTAGACATATAAAATTCAATATGTCCAAAACTGAACTCATCATCTTTCTCCCTTCCAAACCTCCCTGTTACTGTTGAGGGAACCAACATCCTCCCAGTCCGCCAGGCTCAAAACCTAGGTATCATCCTCAATTCCTCCCTATCTCTCTTCTCCCCTCATATCCAATATCTTGCCAAGGCCTGTCAATTTCACCTTTGTAACATCTCTTGAACATTTCTCCTTCCACGGGGCAGCTAGGTGGATAGAGCTCTGGCCTTGGAGTCAGGAGGACCTGTGTTCAAATCTAGCCTCAGACACATGATACTCACTAACAGTGTGACTCTGGGCAAGTCACTTAACCCCAATTGCTTCACCCCCCCCAAAAAAAAAGAGAAGAATATTTCTCCTTCCCTTCTCTAATACTGCAACCTTCTTTCTTCTTCTCCTGCCTGGATCATTGCAATAGCCTTGTGGAGCTGGGAGGGTGGGGAGGCTCCTACCTACCTCAAGTCTTTCCCCACTCTAATCCATCTTCCATTCAGCCAACAAAGTGATTTTCCTAAAGTACAGTTCTGATTATGTTACCTCCCACTCAAATAAACTCCAGTTTTACCTCCCTATCTTCCTAAATTCCCTATCACCTCCAGGTTCAGATATAAAATCTGTCTGGTGTTCAAAGTCCTTCATAATGTACTCCCCCACATCTTTCTATTCAGCTAGCTCTCACTCCATCTCCCAGCTCCAGGAATTTTCACTGGCTGTCTCATATGCCCGGCATGTTCTCCCTCCTCATTTCCATCTCCTGGCTTTCTTCAAGTCCCAGCTAAAATCCCATCTCCTACAGGAAGCTCTTCCCAATCTCTCTTAATTCTAGTTCTTTTCCTCTGTTGATTACTTCCTGTTTATCCTGTATATAGCTTGCTTGTACATAGTTATTTGCATGTTGCCTCTCCCCCATCAGATTGTGAACTCCTGGAGAACAGACACTGCCTTTTACCTTTCTTTGTATCCCCAGCCTGGCACATAGTAGGCCAGTAATAAATGTTTATTGACTGACTGACCGTGTACAAGAACTCCTGGGTTTTGGGAGCAGCTGTAGGCCAGTTGTGGGCAACCTGGGTCTAGGTGAGGTTACAGACATGTAACCTGCATGGCAGTAGTTTTATTGTATTCTTACTGTATTCATTTTACTTCTTTGGTTATGAGCAAAGACTGTATACAGTGAAGCATGCTCCTGTATTGGACTGCCTCCATTAGGCCATATTCAGATGATCAATGTTTATTGAAATACCAGGAGAGGAGGACAGAGTTTTCCTGGTGAGTTGGGCCTCAAGCCAAGATGTTAATTTGATTGATACACACATACCCCTAGCAGAAGATGCCAACCACAAAGGGGTAAAGCTATAGGACTGAGATAGCAGCTCCTTGAGAAATTATCACAAGTTTGGCATTCTCCCTAAGGGCCCTCTGGTGTTAGGTGGACAACCAACAGGACTAGAGTGGGATCACTAGAACATTTAATCCCCCTCACACACTCTACATTCTGAACTGACCTTCTTGCTACTCCCTATCCAAGACAGTCCATCTACTTCTTCTATGTTTTTGGACAGGCTGTCCACCATGCCTGAAACGCACTACCTCCTCCCCTCCATTACTTGGAATCCCTAGTTTCCTTCAAGGCTCAGCTCAAGTATCACATCATATGTGACCCCTTTCCAGACCCACCCACAGTTAATGGCTCCTCCTGAAATTACTCTGCCTCTATTTTGTAATCATTTACATGTGTAGATATTCCAAAATGGTTGGATCAGTTCACAACTCCACAAACAATGCATTAGTGTCCCTATTTTTCTACATCACCTCTAGCATCTGTTATTTTCCTTTTCTATCATATTAGCCAGTTTGATAGGTGTGAGGTGGTACATCAGAGTTGTTTTAATTTGCATTTCCCTAATCAATAGTGATTTAGAGTATTTTTTCATATGACTACAGATAGCTTTGATTTCTTCCTCTGAAAATTGCCTATCTATATCTTTTGACCATTTATTGATTGGGGAATGATTCATATTCTTATAAATTTGACTCAGTTCTCTATGTATTTGAGAAATGAGGCCTTTATCAGAGAAACTCACTGTAAATTTTTTTTCCACTCAGCACTTTGTAAATATTATCTCATTTGATTCTCAGCAAATCTGGGAAGTAGGTGCTTTAATTATCCCAATTTTATAGATGAGGAAATAATAATAATAATAAGCTAATAAGCATCTGAGGCTGGATTTGAACTTGGATCTTCCTGACTCCAGGCCTAGCACCCTATCTACTGCATCACCTAGCTGCCGGGTACATAGTAAGCTCTTAGTAAATTCTAGGTGGTGCAGTGGATGAAGCTCTGGCCCTGGAGTCAGGGGGACTTGAGTTCAAATCTAGCCTCAGACAGTTATTATCTGTGTGACCCTGGGCAAGTCACTTAACCCTATTTGCCTCAATTCCTCATCTGTAAAATGAGCAGGAGAAGGAAATGCCAGGAAATCCCAAATGGGATCACAGAGAGTTAGACATGACTGAAATGACTCAACAACAACACAAGCAAATCCTTGCTGAACTGAATTAAATGTCATTATTGTGTGTTACCTGTGCTTTTTCTCATTTTTGCATGTTCCTGACCTGCCTCAATAAGCCTTTGCTGGGCCCAGACTATAATTTCCTCAAAGATAGGAACTATGTGGCCTTCCTTCATATATCCTCATTGTGGCCAAGACAGAAGTTTGCACCCTGACTACTGAAAGAGGTCCAGACCACATTTCCATCTCATGTCTCATCTGGAAAACGGCACATTTGCCCCCTAGGTTAGAGATGTCTATCTCATCTAAACTATTTCCCCTTGGGAGTTAGCCCTCTGCTCCTTGAGCAAGGCCAGCAAGCCATAAGATTGGCAAAGAAAGACCCTTAGATCATGACCCCCAGTGGTCCTTCTTGGGCACCACATTTCACAAACCCATTCCATGACTTGGAGGTAATGGGATGGAGCAGGAAGAGGCCTGTATTTAAAGTCCAAAGACCTGAATGAAAGTCCTAATTCTGCTACTTGTTACTTATGTAAACTTGGGCACATCCTAGCCTCTCTTCAGCTAGAAAATGAGGGAATCGTGCACGATGATCTCCAGGTTTCCATCCAATTTTAAACTTCTTGATCCTATGATTGATTTCTCTCCAAATGAGCCACCAATCAGCCTCCTCTCCTCCATGAGGAAGGCATTGCTCTTCCAATGAAAAGTGGATAAAGTTTTAACTAGAGAAGTGGAACTTTCCTCAATACTAAAGAAAGGAGGGTGGGGCAGGGAAAGACTAAATTTTTTTTCCTCTCACGCCCAGCCCAAGTAGAAAAATCCTGGAGGTAAGATGAGTGACAACTTGTAGAATGGAACGAGCATTGGTTTGAGAATCCAAGGACCTGGGTTCAAGTGCTGCCTTAGCCACTTTCTATTTGTGTGGATTTGGGCTAGTCACTTAAACTTACTGGGCCTCAGCTTTGTCATTTGTAAAATGAATACATTCCAGTAAATGACCTCTAAGGTCCTTTCAAGCTCCAGATTTCTGCTACTGTGAACCTATAAACAAACCGTTCTTTTATCTTTGCAATGGCTGATTGGCTTACCATGTGTAGTTCTGCCTTTCAAAGCCAGGGGCGGGGAACCTGCAGCCTCGAGGCCACCTAGGTCCGCATGTGAAGCCCTTTGACTGAATCCAAACTCCAAACCTAAATCCAAAATCACAGAACAAATCCCCTTAATGAAAGGATTTGTTCCGTAAAACTTGGACTCAGTCAAAAGGCTGCACTCAAAGACCTAGAAGGCTGCATGTGGCCTGGAGGCCACGGGCTCCCCACTCCGGAACAGACACTGCTGGGAGGACAGTACTTGCTAGTCACGGCTACACAATGAATGAAGAAATAAGAATGTGTGACCCTGGGGACTGGAGAATTGCCTAAGAGAAGATCTCCGCTACCTGGACAAGCAGGATTTGGGCCAAGGAGTCAGAGCTTAAGGAGGCTTCTGACAAACATCCTCCAGGTCTGCACTCTAGCCCCAGGCAGCACCTCCACAAGTGGTGGTGGTTAAGTCAGTAGGACTCAGCCAGTCTTCCTCCCTGTTTCCTGCCCTCTGGCAGAGGCACAGGGTAGAAGAGAGGCTACTTAGGGCTGATGAGCAGCCCAGGACCTGTAGACTCAGCCAGATATTTAGAGGAGCCTATTGTCTTCGGGCCAGGCATATGTGCTGTAGAGAAGGAAATAGAAATGTGCTGATACAGGGAAGTCTACTTGTTTGTTAGCAGTGGTATTGGAAAAAATCCATCTTTCCTAGCAGGACAATCTCATCATATTAAAAGTTATGGATTTCTTGCTTAAGCATTCTGCCCTAGCTAGACAGTGGCTCAAACTTGCTCCTGGTTATAAACAGCAAAGCCAACAATACACAAAAAAGAAATTTAACATTTTTAACATTTTCTGCCTTCAGAGAGGAGTTTGCTTGAAATGAGGCTTCACTTACCCTGATGGGTCTGCTTGAGCATTCCTGGCCCCCTCAAGCGTGCCACAGGAAGAATGGCTCACTCTGTCCATGGCAAAGAAAGTGCTACTCTCCAAATATACCTGGTCTCTGCATGTCATTCAGTCATCTGTTATGAAATATCTGCTGAAGGAGTTGGCAACCTAGACATAAAGGCAAAGGTAGCAAGCCCTCTCCTCCTTCCCTTCCCCAAGTGCCTCTACCCCCATGTTTCCAAATGCTTCCCATAACCCACCCTTGTTCTAAATTATCTATCAACTAATCCTAACCAGAATGTTAACTGATAAGTAAGATGTCAGCTGACAAAGGGCTGAATGTAGGGTTCTTGCTAGGGAGCAATTGCAATGATAAATACATACATACATATATATGAATACACACACACACACATACTTTAAAAAAAAACTTCATAGCTTAAAAATCCTCCAAGACAAAAGGAATTAAGCTCTAGTGGTAGAATGCTGGTTAATATTTTGGGCCAGTGATGCAGAAGGTCAGTTCTGCACACAGCATTCAGGCTCATAAAGGTGCACATTGGCACAGAAGGATGGATGAGAGGGAGAATCTAACCTGACCTGCTTCTTCTCCTGATCATCTGGGCATGGCACTTCTGGGACCCCAACATGTAGAGGAATATTTTCTGTATAATATCTATGATCCTGCCTCTATTGAGGTCGTGCTAGAGGAAAGGTCCTTAGCCAGAGGTCTTTGAGTTTGTTTTTTTAAATATTTTCATAATCATATTTCAATATAATTGGTTTCCTTTGTAATATTGTGTATCTTATTGTAAGCATTTAGAAACTTTCACCAGACTGACCGCCAAAGGGGACCAGAAACCCAACAAGCTTCAGAACCTCTGTGCTAGAGCAGCTTCTTCAGGTGATGGGAGGTGACCTGTGAATACACGTGCACACATCCAGTCTTTCTTCCCCCTCCACCTCCCCTTATGAAGGAGTAGGTAAAGCCTTGACCTGTTGCCTCTGAAGACTGATGGCTCCTGGCTTGCTGTGTGGGAAATCTTGTGCAAGGTGCTAAGAGAGAGTCACAAAGAGACAAAGAGAAGCAGGGACAGACAGAGACAGGTACAAGAGGGGGGAGGGGCAGAAAGAGAGAGACAGACAGACAGACAGAGAGACAGTGAGACAGAGAAAGACAGAGACAGAAACAAGAAAGACAGATACAAGAGGGAAACAGTGGCAGAGACAAGAGAGAGAGGAAAGGAGAGAGAGTTAAGAGAGGAAAAAGAGAGAGAGTGAGTGAGACAGAGAGAGATAGAGAGAGAGGGAAGAATATGGTATATGACATGATCTCTGCTCATAGTATTGTGTTGATATCTTTTTTCAGCACCTTTCCTTCTAAATCTGCTCCATGCCACCATGTTGTAGTTTACCTGGAAGACAAGTCCTATGGGATGCAGACTTCATCCAAGGAACTTCAGCATTCAGTTTTCTCTGGAGAAGGTTTATATGTATACAGGACCAGGTAGGGCAGGGCACACACAGAATTCTTCTTTATTGAGGACGGGTTGTCTGATGATCCTAAATAGAACCAACCCACTTCTAATAAATACATTACATGAGAACCCTGCCATATGCAATCTGTCTTTTAGGGGCCACTCCTATGAAGGGTGGTGAGGTTATGCCAATTAATGCTTGCAGCTCTTGTCCTTGGAGCCCTCCAAGTGCATCCCAGACTCAATCCCCTGTTGGCGGTGCACCACCCATCATATATACTCTCTCAACTTGTCATAGCCTGCTCTCAGCTCAGTTACTTCTTCTTTGGAGTATCAGTCATAAGGGATATGGGCTAAGCCTCCTTCTTCCTTTGGAAATCAGAGACTGTCTCTAAGAAAAGAGATTTCAGACATCAACGAGCAGGTGTAGGAGGGAGTTACAGGAGTCAAAGAGGCCCCAGGAATCACACGACACAGAGACATACCCCACCTTTATGGGAGGGTGACCTAGGCTGGCTCCTCAGACTAAATTTAAAGACTCAGAGGGGATTCATCTGGCATGACACATTGGTCACCTTGTCATCTCAGGACACGAAAAAAGTTAAACATTCACAGAGTCTTAAACCCTTCAAATGAAACCTCTACCCAGCCCTTCTCCATTGTGAACAATTTTAATTCCTGCTCCTTCTCAGAAAGGCAAAGAGAACAATGTGCATCATGGGGACCCTTTTCTCATTCTAGGCTCTCTAACCTCATCAGTAAGAGCCTTCATTCATGACTTCTTTGAAAAGGTGGCCTCCCTCACCGACCCCCCAGTCCCACAGCTCCAGAAGGTGTTCTAGCCTTCTCTCTGTGATTCCAACAAAGCTGTTCACTTGGATATGGGGCATATTCAGGCCTCTGAAGGGCTATCCTGGAGAGGAGAATTGGGCTTGTTCTTCTTGGCCCCAGAGGGCAGAATTAGGAACAATGGGTAGAAGCTGAAAAAAGAAAAACTTAGGCTCAATGGACCTTTTTAAAAATCAGCATTATCCAAAATGAGAAAGCTTTTCCACTGAACTGCCTTATCATAAAGCAGTGAGATTCCTACCATTGGAAACATTTGGGCATGTTCAAGCAGTGGCTTAATGACCTTGTGTTGGGGATGCTAAGAAAAAAGTTAGACCAAATGGTCTTTCAGACCCCTTCCAGTTCTAACGTCTATGCCTTTATGGACACTCGATAAGCAGTGTTCTTAATTGAGCATCTGAGTACCCCATGTTCCGAAGCATCCCTAACACCCCAAATCACAGATCTAAAAAAGAATCAACTACCTTTTGGAAGGGCATCAGAGGAGGCATTCAGTCCCCAGAACCCTGCTGAATCTACTGAGTGAATCAGAAGAACCCTGGAGCCCTAGCTCTCTGCCTTTCCCCATTTCCCCAGATCACAAAGGACTTATTTTTCCATTTTCTTCCCATTCAAACTATTTCTTTTTATTGACAATAAAGGCAGTTTTTAAGGTCAAACATCTTCTTATATCAACTGCCAAGCTTCCATGGCTGTAATGGCACCAGCTACAGTACCACATGATGAAATAAAAATTAAATTGTAGTTGGGCTTTTAAATCAACTCAATTAAAATAAAGAGATTCTTGGCTTGATATAGGGAAATATTTGTATTTCCAATTCTATTTGTTAATACATTGACATATGTGCTATTTTTTAAATGTAGCACTAAGTGCACTTTCTGTCAATGCCATAGATTTTTTAATAGACTGAGAAAATGCATTTCATTTCTTCTTATTTTCCTTCAATACATCATTTGGTTCTGCTTTTTTGCCTGCATGAAATTCATTTTCTAATGGAAATATTTGTTTTGTAAATCAAATATGTATTATGCACAAAATGCAAAGCACAAATTAAATTATGTTAATGAAATGAAAGAGATATGAAATGCATATTTCATGGACAAAACATAACCTCAGCAAACAACCATTTCTTGATAAAATCTTTAAACACAATCTCATTCTGTGACAGACATATTGTTAAAGTAGATAGCACCTCATTTAAATGGTTTCCTTTAATATTAGTGCTTAGTATATAATTGTAAATAACTTTTGGGGATGAAAAACCAATAATGAAATACTGTCTTTAATAGTTTGCTATTGATGTCAGCATAAAATTTGTAGTAGCTGAATATTGGAAATTGGAAGTGCACACAAATATAGTCAAAAGCTATAAATGATTGCATATTTAAATAGAGCTGACTAAGGCAAAGATGTTATAGATATTAGTAATAGGCAGAAAATTATGCTGACCTAACATTATTTGACAAAACCCACTGTTTTAAATTATATATTGGTTACACTTAATGAATAATAGATTTTGTAGGTGTTGTTGCCCTGATCATAATGCTGATGATACTATACGTAGGAGATTTCTTAGTCATCCTTCTGACAATAAAAACAGCTACAGATCACAAAGGTTGTGGCAATAGGAATTCAGATTATGGCTCAGTGCTCTCCAAAGGAAAGAATGGTTCTTTGAGTCTTGTACTGGGAAGAAAGGGGTGTCAGGTGACCGGTCTGTTCCTTGTCACACACACACACACACACACACCCCCTCCCCATTGAGGGACCATCTGAATTTTGAGGTCTAGGGAATTGCTTGTCTTTGATCAGCTGGACAGGATCCCCATCCCCTCTTGGTGTGCCCTGCTGCAGCTTCAGAGCAAGAAGCAAGAACCCGGCACAGTGCGTAGAGAAGAGATCTCACCCTGGAAATCAGAGCCAATCCCAATCAGCTTGGCAGGCCGGCAAAGAGCAAATTAAAATCACCAAAGAGACATCTGTCCTCTCCTCTCTTATACTATTTTTATCAACAATGACAAGGATGGGAAGGAACAGAGTGTACAAATTAGAGGGAAACAAGATGATTACTAAGAGGCTGGGAGATGCTTGAAATCTATGAGGTGACAAGACCAAAGCATGTGTTTGAACTTCGCTGCCTACCCCATGTGAATGGGAGAACTGCCCCCATGGATACTCTAAGCAGTGATACATAGACATTACCTCATTTATGAGCATTACTATTAACTGTTTTTAATTTTCAGATTATGGGAGATAGTCTTTACCCCTAATCCTCACACCTACATAGATAAGGCCTCAGGTGGCCTGCGTCTCTTGAAAGCTCTTGGAGTCCCTCTTCCTCCTCAGTGCCTGCCAACCTCCTCAGCCCACTGCATCCATCACCTTGGAGCTGTGCAATCAGCGGGACTGGCTCCTGATGACTGGGGGGTGGGGGAAGGGTTGAAAATCAGAGAGAAGACAAGGGAGGGAAGACAGGGACAGAGGGAGAGAAAAGAGGGAGAAAAGGAAAGCATCAAAATCACATATCCAGGTACTAAGTATTCATAGAATGAAAGTTGATTTTTATTCAGATGTATTAGAGAGGGGAAGGGGAAAGGGAAACAGAAAAGGAAGCAGAAAGGGGGAGAGGAAGACTAAGGAAGATGACAGGTAAAAGAGAAGATGGGAGAAATGAATCTCAACTCTCTCTTCATTTGCAAAAGGGGAAAACCAGTGTCTATTATTTAATGAAAATAAAAATGTTGAACCTTAATACAGATAAGAAACAGAGAACTGAGGTTGTGTGCAAGAAAAGTACTGGAAAAAAACACAAGCCAAGGAGTCAGGAGACCTTACGGGAGTCTGGGATATGCCACTAACCAGCTGTGTGGCCTTCAGCAGAATCACTTCCCTTCTCTGGGCCTCAGTTTCCTCCTCTGCAAAATGAAGTTGTAGAAGGGATAGACTGGATGATTTTTAATGTTTCTTCCAGCTCTGACATTCTTCAAACTGATCTATGAAACCAAGTCTGGAGGTGTTGTTGAAGGGATTAAAATGCAACAGAAAGAGACACAGAAATGTCCCCATTGGAAACTAAGATTCTCCAAAGCAGGGAGTAGGTCTTATATATCTGTCTCCTTACAAAGTCCTGCACACAGTAGGGCATCAACAATTATCTGCTGAGTGGAAAAATACATCTAATTATTAAAGATGAAGCAAGTACATTACTGGGAAGGAACCAAAACACTCAGGGGCCAAACGACCCAAGTCTTCTTTCACTTATTTGGTCTGGACCTATAATTTCTTCGATGTAGTAAATAAACTGGGGCAGCTAGGTGGTACAGTGGATAGAGAACCAGCCCTGGAGTCAAGAGGACCTGTGTTCAAATCTAGCCTCAGATACTTACTAGTTGTGTGACCCTAGGCAAGTCACTTAACCCTGTTTGACTCAGTTTCCTCACCTGTAAAATGAATTGGAAAAGGAAATGGCAAACCACTCCAGTATCTTTGCCAAGAAAACTGAAAATGTGGCAGTCATGAAGAGTCAGACACAACTGAAATGACTTAACAACAACAAAAACTTATTGGTAAGGAAATTCTCTGAACACTGATACAGATCAACAATTAGTTTACAATTTATACTCCTATGGAGTTGCCTGGGGCACTGAGAGGTTGAGTACCTTGTCCAAGTTTCCAAAACTGGTACATGCCAGAGGAAGATAGCATGGCAGTAGAAAGAGTACTGAATTTGGAGTCACAAGTCCTGAGTTCAAATCCCTTCTCTGCTACTTATTATTTGTCAGCTTGGACAAGTGATGTCACTTCTCTAGAGTGCGCTTTTCCTCATCTAGAAATGAAGGCGCTGAATTAGATGACTTCTAAAATCCCTTCTAAATTTATGAACCCAGATCTTCCTGGGTGAAGGCCAGCCCTCCCTCCACTCCCTCATACTACCTCTTTTCTGAAATGTAAAGGAATGAAATTACAAATGGCAAAGAGTCACCAGCAAGCAACAATGCCCTTCGAACCATCTGTGTCCCCTAAGGTCACTTTCTCATCACAGAGAGGAGGTTCTAATTCCTTCACGCCAAGAGCTTGGTACTTGCAAGTGGCTTTCAAACATCTCTCGATGTGGCAAATGCCCCAGGATAATCCAAGAATTAAGCCAGAAGAAATTCCTCTGGATCATAAATTTCTGGAATTTGAACCTGTCTCCAGCCAAATATGTTCCTCTGGAGAGAAAATCCAAAAAGACAGCTCTTAGAGCCAGTAGGCAAAGAAGCCATATTACTCCAATTTATCAAAGAATTCTCCTAGGCAGGTGACAGAGTCCTTTGACTTGAGGTGAACACGAAGTAGCCAAGTGCCAATTGGAGAAACGTACCCTTATACAGAAACAAAGCCAAGCCCAAGTTCAAAGATGTCCTTAGACAAAGCATGATTTCCAGTCACTCAGTATCCCCAAAATACATGCACTGAAGGATGCTTGATGCCAGAACTCATTCTTTATCTCACCCTTTATCTTTTGCGGCAACAATATCTGATTTGGGGTGGGGAGGCCAGACTCTCACAGCTCAGCACTAACTAGATACCTAAATGGGGCCGCCTACATTTACTTCACAGACCATAAACATTTTTATCCATTTTCTGAAATTAAACTTCTCCATTTTTCATTATCAAATTTTGAGCTGGTATCATTTCCCCCACACCGGCGTGAAGTACTCGTTTACAGTGCCAGAGATTAATATTAGGTGTTTGTAAAAGGAGAATATTAGCTTCTCCCTTATATCTGTCAGAATTAATAACTTCCCCATCACAGATAACTCCAGGTCAATATTAGATTCACAGATGGGGCTGGGAATAAAATGTATGGAAATATAATGTCTCATTTGTACGTATTCAAAAGAGGCACTTTCATTATTGAAATTTGGGCTGCAACTGTTCAAAGGTCAAAAGACTGTGGACCGAAAATAACAGCCATATGGTCCAGCAGTCCAAACAGAAGATAAATCGGAGGCCAACTCTTGGGAAGGCGAAGGACACAAGAGTCTAGTGGTATGGAGGGCAGAAGGGATTACAAAGGATTGCTATAGTGCAGAAAAGGAAGAGGTCACCATGTTCCCCCATCAGCTCACTTCATTCTTCCAAATTCCCAGGAGTAGCCCACATTTTACCACAGGCAGTTAAGTGGCTTAATGGATAGAGCACTGTACCCTGAATTGGAAAGATAGGACCTCAAGCCCATCCTCAGATGATAGATAGTTCCTATCTGTGTAATCCTGGGCAAGTCACTCAAAAAAAAACTTCTGCCTGCCTCAGTTTCCTCATCTTTCAAATGGTGAGCATAATAGCACCTACCTCCCAGTATTGTCGTGAACATCTAATGAGATAATATTTGTAAAGCATTTTTGGAATCTCAAAGTGATACATAAATCCTAGTTATTATTATTATTATTATTATTATTATTATTTCCAGATCTCTTTACAATTTACAAATCACTTTCCTTAGGTCTGCCCTGTAAGGGAGGTAGTATAAGGATCCTAATCCTCCCCTCTGCCTTTAACTCCTCCTCTCCCCCTTTAGAAAAAATTAGAAAACTGAGACTCAGAGAAAATAAAGGAAATGACTTACCCAAGGTCATAACATTAGTAAGTGGCAAAACTGGAAGTTGAACCCAGGTGTTTTGACTGTAAATCTGGTGCTCTCTCCACTACACCACATTGCCAAATCATCTATTAGTGTCCACATTTTGAGGCAAGGAGGGAAAGTAGAAGGTAGCAAACAAATATGGGAAGACTCACCTTTTTTCTCCCCCTCCTACAAAAACCTTGTATTCCAGGGCCCCACCAACAAAGGGTTAATAAAATCTACCACTAAACCATTGCCTTATTTAAAAAGGAACCAAACCCCACAACCCTAGCTCCTTGGCTTGGCTACCCAGGGAGGCATAAACCTGCCTCACAGAAGTAAATACCTATCCACCCGTTTGTCAATTTCTCATAAATCATAATTGACAGGCATAATTTTCCCCCTGAGTTACAATGGCTCTGTACTTAGTTGTTTCCATTTTATCTAGTTGCAGGAGATGATGGACCACCCTCTATACCACTTTGGCTGTTTCCCATAACAATAAAATTGTATATGAGTCTCGGATGTGATTTGTTTCAGTAAATGTCTGTAGTAAAAAGGAAATCTTTGAACTATCGGCCTTTAAGCAGCACAGCCGCCAGGTCCCCAGTGGGACCCCAGGGGCTAAAGGGGCAATAAACACTGACTTTCTAAGAGCAGTATCAGAGAGAGTCTCTCAGGCTCCCTTCCTTGACTTAGAGGTTAGGAACAGAAAGAAGCTCCAGAGCTGAATCAGTTCCCAGGATACTTACCCCTCAGGAAGCTGCCAGGTCTCTAACAGGGACCAGACCTTACTATCTTGGAATATATGTGCTGATATGACCATTACAGATCATCTAGTCCTCTAGCTCATTTTACAAAGGGGAAGACAAAGGTACCAAAGGGGAAGTGGTTTGCTCAAAACTAGGGAATGAATGAAGAAAAGGCATGGGGTCCCCAAAGACATAGTTTTCCAATTTTCTTGCAGTGTATTTATTACATGTACTTTGACACTTTCAAAGATCTGTGATTCTCTCCACCAAGTTAAATAAGTAGCAAGCCCTCAGTAGATGGTCTTTAGAAGCTGCTATGACAGAAAAACTTACCACCCTGAAGTCAGCATGGTGGGAAGCCTCTACTAACTTCTCCAAGAGGCAGAAGTGAGGAAAATATAGTTCCCAGGGTTTTGTGAGGACCAAATGAGGTCTTTGTAAAACACTTTGTAAACCTCAATAATTGTTAGTGATTATCATTTTTGTTGTTATGCAGGTGAGGCCTCAATAATCTCTATCTTCCCAGTTGATCCTGGAAACTTTTCTTCCTTCTCACTACTTAAAAAAAGTGTCTAAAAATGACTATCTTTTTTCTCATTAACTGGCTCCATGCAGCTGAGCTGGCATCAAGGGTCTCGGAACACAGGGGTTATAAGGTCTTTAAGCGGAAGAGGCCTCCTGCTCAGAAATGGAATGAAGTGGAGGGTGGGGGACAGATCCCCTCCCCTTTCCTTCATTCTAAGCCCCTCAAACTCTGTATGACCCATAGTTAAATCCCTTTTAACAAAACTTAGCTCCTCATGAACCAGTTAAAACTTTGTAAAAATAAACACAAGTAAGCCAGCTTCTTTCTATGGCTCTGGAGCCCTGAATGAAGAAAGAGGCCTATAAAGCTTCTTACCTGATAGAGAACAGGTGTGCTAACCTTCAGAGAGAACGGAGAAAAAGGTAGGATTAGTGCTCTGTCCTTCCCCAGACATCTTTCTCCCACTGACCCATTTACTGTTCCTGAAACTCCACCATTAGGGGTTCAATTCCTTTAAAGGTAAGCACTGTCCCCTCCTGATTCCTTTTTAAATGTAAGTGCAGATGGGAGAGAGAGAGCCAGAGTCACCCTTTCGTATGAATTTATTAGATCTTTCTTATTTTACTAAAGCAACCGGGTAAAAGCCAAAAAAAGATGTCACAAGAGTGCAGACAGTAGGGACATCATTGTCCCTGGATAGAACAGGTAGGTCTTTAGTTTCTCCCTCTCTTCTATTCAGATGCCTCCTGTATGTGTTTCATTCTCACATATTTCATCCTTTCCATCTCATCCCAAGCCCTTCTCATCCTTTACTGCTTCCTGGTGGATCTTTGTGCTAGTTAAACTGGCCAGAACGTTTGACTGGAAAAGGTCAGCTGTGAAACCCTCCCTCCTTTCTCATGGCTTTGCACCCACACCCACACCCACATCTACCTTCTCCTTTCTCTTTAACTCACAGAGACATGTGCATGTGTGGCCCATGTGAGAACAAAGCAACTTCATCCTTCTCTCTCATAAAGGGTCAGCTCTCACTTTTTTGGTTAAAAAAAAAATTGCTAAGACAGGCACAACAGACCCATGAAAATCAAGAATTCTTAGCTCTGTCTTCCTCCCCAGGAGCCATTACTATCTGCATCCATCAGAGGACACCTACCATAAATGGATTCGTGTGTGTATTCCCACCTAGATAGCACCATAAGGGAAGGAGGAAGGTCAAATATCCAAGAACGTCAGAGCTGGAAGTGACCTGAAGAAACCATGGAGTTTGGTAGGAAAAGCCACATAGAGAACAAGTAACAGCTAGGATTTGAATCTGTCCTCCTGCAAATCCAGGGTTCTTCCTACTTCACCATACTAAAGCCCTCCTCCCCAACCAACCCAGTATATGGTATGTGCTCAGTAAATGCTTGTTGAGTTGAATAGTACTTAAAAGTTAGAAGGGGGGAAAGCGCAAATTAGGAGCAGAAGGGTCTAATGGAAAGTGGAAGAGAGAAAAAGTTTTAAAGGGGTTTAAAAGCATGGGGTAGGGTGGGAAATGGGGCAGGTAGAAGCCACACCTCATGAAGCTGAGACAGAGGTTCTGATGCTTTTCTAGCTCCTCTTTCCAAGTCACAATTAGGTGTTGAAGATCCACTTCCAATTGCTGTTTTGGAAACTACTCTCAGGAAATGTCCTTGCCCTGACACCCCAATCAAGCTTCTGGGAACAAATGAGGCCAACTTTATCCCTCCACCAGATGAACCAGTGATAGCAACTCCCTAGCTTCATCAACAGAGGACAATATTTATGAACCTTAGAAGAAATTGATGTGGCTCCAAAAACAATTGTTTTCAACAAGAAGACAGAGTTTAAGTTGAGGAAAGGCCCATGGAAATGAAAGGCTAAGCGAGTAAGTGATGGAGTCAGGACTTGAAATGAGGTCTTTCGATAATAATAATAATAATGCTAAGACCAGTGTACACACACCATATTACCTCTCTCTAATGCTATATCTCTAGATATACCTTTATAGCTCACACAGTTGCTTTACATATATTTGATTCTAACAGCCCCGTGAGACTGGTATTGCAGATATTATTATACCCATTTTGAGGGAAGCAGGATCCAAAGGTAAACTATACTTGGCAGTGGAGAAGAAAAGAAGAAATGGCATAGATTTGCCATGAGACGGAAAGCAGAAACTCAAGTTGGTCCAAGAAAGGGGTATTCAGACAAGGAGAGACTGAAGAGACTTTTTGTGCGTGGGATGGGACTGTTGGGGTTGAGTATTAAACAGACACACACAGATGGTCAGTCAGTCAGCAAACATTTATTGAGCGCTTATTGTGTGCCAGGCACTGAACTAAGGACCTGAACTCATTAAAAAGGCCAGGAGCAATCCATGGGCCAGCGCCGGAGGAGAGGTGAACTGTGGGGAAGAGCAAAGCTGAGGAATGGCAGCAAAACTACCCACCGGGAGGGGAGAAGAACCCGGAGGAAGAGCAGTAAGGGGCCATCCAGCCTCGGATCAGGAATGGAGGGAATCTGTATCAGAGGAGCCAAGAGGGCAGCACAAAGTGACACACTCAGGAGGGATAAGCCTGGTTTTCTCTCCTTGTTAGAATCCCACCCAGGACAATACTGCAAGTCACAGAGATTATACAGCTCTCTAGAGGGGGCCCAAGGGAGGTTGGTGATTCTCTACGGGCTTAGATGTGAGTCCTTCATTTTGTAAATAGTGCTATTTTATATTTTATACATCTATGTATTTATATTAATATTTATACATATAAGTATGTATTTATATATATTATATATAAAGCTATTATATATTTTACATTTTGAACCCTGTGAATTTAGTTGTTTATATGGGGAGCTATGGGCTATATTTGGAAGAAGTCCCAGATTGTGAAGTGTCCAGGTTCCACCTGGGATGGAATCCAAAGCATTGGAGGGGGCTTCAAAGGGTACCTGGACCCTTCATTTCAGGAGAGAGCTTCCAATACAAAGGCTATGTATGCATGTTTGTATGTATGTCACTAAGCTATCAAATGGTCAAACTCTCCCATTTTCAGTGACTACGGAATTTAGCTACCACGAGATTCTGCTAAAATTTAGTAAAATCACCATACCACTTCCCTGCTCAAAAACCCTTAATCGCTCCCCATTGACTATTGGAATGAGATAATCTCAGATTTAGAAAGGATGGCAAAAACCATCTCAACAAAGTCCTAACCAAAGAAGAAATCCCATCGACAGCATCCCTGACGAGTTGATCACTCAGTTTCCAGAGGGAGCTCACTCTCTTACAAGGCATCCCGTGTCATTGCTGAATAGCTGCGATTGTTGAAGAGTTCTTCCCCACACTATATTAAATCTGCCTCCCTAGAACTTCCATGTTCTCGATCCTGCCTATTATGTCTAAGCCGAAGGAGATGAATCCCTCTTCAAATTTTTCTAAAGCACTTAGGATATCTCCAGTACAGTGGAAAGGTACTAGCTCAGGAATCAGAGGACCTGAGCTGAAACCCCATCCCTTGTGCTTACTACATTTTTGACCTTGGAGAAATCATCTAATATTTCTAGGCCTCAGTTCCCTTATCTATAAAAGTGAGAGGTTGGGCTACATGGCCTGTGAGGTTCCTTCCGGCTCATAAATCTTTATGTTCCCATGGTCCTTAGCTCTTATTAGACTCTACCTTGTATCACATCTATTTCCTATGCCTTTTTTATCCTTGTATCCCCAGTGCCTACCACATAGTAGGTGCTTAATGTTAGCTGAATTGAACTTCAGAGAAGTTTAAAATTCCTCAGCCCGGCCTCCATCAACCTTTCCACTCAGATCTCATTCACTTCACAATCCCTGTCCCCTCCAAGTGACCAATCTTTTCTCTGACCCTGAAAATCCCATTCTAATTCCAACCTCACAGATTTGTTTCTGTTTCCAGCCTGAAATGCTGACTCTTCCCTATCTAACTGGATCCTACCCTTTCTTCAAGGTCCAACTCAAACTTTGCTTCCTAAGAAAGTATTTTCTGGACACCACCCCATAGTTACCTCTCCTCCTCCTGAGTTCCCATAGTATTTATTGTCTGTAGCCCTCTCATTCAACACTTCTCATATACTTCACATTAACTATCTTATGTGTGTACCTTATCTCCCCAGGCAGACATTCGAGTCGTTGAGGAAAAGGACTATATATCTTGTGTGCGTGTGTGTGTGTGTGTGTGTGTGTGTGTGTGTGTGTCTCCTATGGTGCCTACATATACTAAGAAATAAGTAAATGTTAATTCAATTCAACAAATGTTTTTCAAGCACCTAATGAATTTAGAGCACTATACTTGGTATCAGGGAGGTGAGAAAGCTGAGGTAAGAGGAGATGCCTGCCCTCATGGAGATTAGAATCTAGTTCATTAACTGACTTGGGGAGTCACATATAATTTAATGAACAAGGGTTGTACTCCTCTTTTCCAGACCTTTCATGAGTTTATAACCTCTAAAAGATTCCCTAGCCCCTGATTTCAAATTCTATTTCTAAGAACTAACTTCAAACAAGCAGTTTAATTTCTACAAGTCATTCTCCCTCCATGCCCACTCCATCTCCCTCTCCCCCATACCTGGATACCTGTCAGTTGTCATTATTGTCCCTCTTTTTCCCCTTCAAAACAACCAGTAGAGTTAATGGACATAATTTAGAAGTCCAGTGCCTTATCTCCTACTGTCTGTGTGGGGGCCCCAGCAGGCAGCATTTCCAATTCTTTCCTTCCCTCTACAGGACATAGCATTATAAGGGGATAGCCATTTCAGAACAGAGGATAAAACACCCCAGCAGATGATGAGAGCCTGATTATCCTCTGGTTTTGTTTGCATGGCCCTTGCTAATGCATTGGCCTGGAGGAGGTCAGGTTCCACAATTGTCACCTAGGATTTACCCTCTACTCTACCTCTTCAGTCCATCCAACCTCAGGAAAGAAAAGAAAGGGGCTGAAGAAGGCCCACAAAAAGGAAACTGAAAGGACAGAGAGGATGAGGAATAATTCTACCTTTCAGGACCCCACTGGCAAAAATGAATGCCACAAGCAGAAATGATTAGTGTCAATAAATTCACAAGGGGATGGACGAATGCATTCTCAAATCATGTTACTCCAGCCCAAAGTTTCCTTGGATCTTGAGAGAAGTTTAAGACAAAGAACAAGCCTACTTTCACAGCCTCTACACTTTATTATCTCCCATACATGGAAGAAGCTGAAAGTATAAATCCATTCAAGAAGACTTTATACTAATTTCTAGGTTGTGGATATCTAATAAATTATTAAATCTTGGATGTATGGAGTTGGATGTCTCTGTTCTAAGACATCATTGACAAAGAAAGTAACCACATCTCCTTCCCAAACCTCTCCCCGCTCCTTCTCTTCATTTCCCACTCTGGCCTGAAAGATAGACCATGTGCTGGAAAAATCACAAGACTAGCCCTATGTTTTATTCACACTAAAGTAGAAGGTCAAGGGTTGGGAGATCTTGGTGCATTTAGTTCAGAAACAGGCTAGGTCTGAGAGAGAAGTCATTTAAAATTACAGTAACAAGAACTATCTTTGTTCTGTGGTACTTAAATATGACCTTAAGGTGGTAAGAAAATATCTCCAATGCAAACTTATCAGCAATATGGTCTGGGCTCTCTCCAAATGTACTTAGCACAGAGTCAGTCCATGTTGGGTAACTGGTCCCCTACAAACAGGGGCTGTAACAAAGGTTAGCAGAGCTTGCAAGACGCTGAGGGAAGAGAAAACAGACACACAAACTACTTCCTCAGATACTTCCTCTGATCTCCAGAAGAAAAAATAGACATGTCTGTCAGGGATGAACTCCGAGATTCTCTCTCAAGCAATACATCCATGCCTTCCTGATGCTTAGGGACTTGCCTGAATCTTTCTCTTTTTGAACAACCAAAACCATCTAAAGATACCAACATGGGCCTGATTATCCACCTGCAACTAACTGGTAGCCACCCTTCTTGTTCCTTTATATACCTAGAAGTACTACCTGCATACTGTGCCTCAGAATTGCAACATATTTCACCCGGTCCCTATGTTTCCTCAAGTTCCCTACGTTTCTCTAATGGTAGAGAGTGAAAAGGAAACTCGTTTAGATATGGTCTTCTACAAAACTTTTGTTATATGCATAGGTAGAAAGATATGGTAGCAGGAAGGATCTTGTTAAATGATTGAAATCTATCATTTTGGATTCATTTTTAGTTGAGGATATACTCTCATTTGTAGGACAGATGTTCTATAGCTCCCCCCAAAGAAGGAAATCATGGAATACTACGCTTGCATTGTAGGCACAGGTATTTCCTCCATTAGGAAACATAATGTTAAAAGGAGATGTTAGCATCTACTATATAGCACACAGCTAGAAAGAGGGATCAGTGCCTAGAAGAGGTTCTATCCCTGATGTAAACAGAAGAACTGAAAAGGCAATTATCTGTTTCAGAAGCATTGGTTATAAGGGTTGCCACAAAGTGAAGATTTAAAATCATGAAACTAGGAATCATTCAACCACCCAAGGAACTGTGGATATGAGGATGAAAGCAAAAGTCCCTGCCGTCATGAGCTTACATTCTTAGGGAGGAAGGAGAGAAGGACAATAAGGACAATACATGGAAAAGTAATACCAAATACATACAAGGCAATTTCGGAAAGGAAAGCGTGCTCAGGGAGTGCTCTAGAGGAAGTGCTATCCCTGGTCCTAGAGCAACAGGCTCCAGGGGTGGGGAACCTGTGGCTTTCTGGGTCTTTGGCTGCAGCCTTTTGACTAAGTCCAAGTTTTACAGAACAAGAGGACACATGTGGCCTCGAGGCTGCAGGTTCCCCACCCCTGGGATAGGCCATAGGTAGGAGGTGAGCCTTGAAGGAAGCTGGGGATGCTAATAGGAAGAACTGAGGAAGGAGTACATTCCAGACACGGGAGTGGGGGCAATCTGTGCAAAGGCCTGCGGATGGCAGATGGAAAAGCAGCAAGTAGGTCAATTTGACTAATATAAAATAATGTATAATAAGCCTGGAAAAGTAGGCTGGAGCTGGATTTCTGTGGACAGTGGATGTCAACGGAGAAGTTAACATTTTATCTTAGAAGGAAGGAGACAAGGCTATTTCTTGAGCAGGGGAGTGACGTGGTCAGATCTTTGCTTTAGGAATCTATATTTGGCAGCTGGATGTCAAATGGATTAGAGAGGGGACAGGGAGACCAATTAAGAGGCTATTGCAATAGTCTAGGCCTGAACTAGAGTCTAGGTGACATGAATAGAGAGAAGGTGACAAAATCCAGGAGTTCTTAACCTGAGGTCCACAGACTCCAGAGAGTCCGTGGATAGATTTGGGGAGGAGGGAAAAGAGTCTGTGAACTTGGATGTGAAAAAAATTACATCTTTATTTTCATTAACCTTTCCTTTCTTTTATAATCCTATATTTTATTTTATGCATTTAAAAACATTACCAGCCTGTCAAAGGTGTCCATGACATACAAAAAGGCTAAGTACCCCTAGACAGATGAATTGACATACCAATAATTCTAAATCTATGATAATTCAGACCTGGGCTGGGCTAAAGGTTACATTTGAATTCTCAATGAAGAAAGGGATTACTAAGAAATTGATATTGCAGAGGGCATGCTTATTCCACAATTAATCAAATATAGGAGTTAAACTCATAAAGATATGAGAAATTATTTCTAAATACTTTCAGGTTTACAAAGCATCATCTCAAAACAGCCCTAAAGGGTCGCTAGTGCAAGTATTATTATCCCTCTTTTACAGGTGTGGAAACTGAAGCTAGGAGCAGTTAAGTGATTTGCTCAAGGGCACAGAGAGAGTTTAATATCAGAGCCAGAACTAGGGACTAGGTGTCCTGATTCTACAAGTGGTTGCTGCTGATTGCAAATAAGTCTTATTTATTCATCAGAGCTGATCCAAATGGATCTCTACTCGAAAACCTTTTGTTTGAAGTTTAGAGTATACCTATAAATTTTCATTTCTTTAAAAATATTCTACAACCACATTTTTCATTAAATCTTGGTTTTTTCCCCCTAATTATTCTGAATTAGTGAGGTTTGACTAATTCAAATCTCATTCCCGTCTTGGATCTTTAATCAGCCAATATAACTTTATTTGGTCCCCCAGGTGAAAAAAAAAAAAGGCTATGGGGACAAGGTGGCATCTTAAAGGAAGCTGAAAACAGGGAATACCGGACTCAGACTAATAAAACCCCACTTCCTCCAGGAAGTCATCCTTCCTATCCCACTAAAACTTCATTGAACTTTTCCCCCTCCTTTGAGTTCCTATGGTATTTTATAACATGAAAACATACTTAATTTATACCATCATGCTTGATCTAGATTCTGACAATAAGGTTGCAATGTTGTACAAGTTACTGAACCCCTCTGAGACTCAGTTTCCTCATCTATAGAAGGGGGAAATTATAGACGACCTATTTTTCAGCTTTATTGTGAAGAAAATGTTTTATAAACCATAAAAATTATGATCTGTATTATTATTATTATTATTATTTCACAGATATGCCTTGTTTTCCCACTAGACTGGAAACTTCCAGATGACTGGTCCTTGGTCCATTTCTTCTCTCCCTCACAATGTGGCCTGCACAGAACTGGGCACACGGTAGGTTTTTTTTCCCCAATAACTAATCATTAATTAATTGATAAATTGATTGGTGCTGTGTTCCTTCCAATTATCCCTGAGAGCTAAATAATCTCCCAGGTAAGGGCATGTTAGTGACCATGGGAAGAATTAGAGTGGAGAGACAGTATAGTTTAGAGGAGAGTGAATTCATAGGCTGTGATTTTTCTGAGGAAGGCTTTTAATCAATAGTCATCTTGAAAACCCAGTTTGTACCTTCTTGAGCACTTACGCTCTTTTGAATGTCCAGTGCCTTAACACCAGAAAGTCCCAAATGAACCTGGGCAAGACTAATGAAAGCCAACTCTGACCCCCATTCCCAGCCTGCTGTGACTGCTACAATCAGGCCCTCAGGTCCATCGTTGACAGCCAGCATAACTCCTGGCACCCTACCTTTGCTTCCCTCTGCCTCTCAGGCTGCATTCTTCTATTCCTACATTCTCACTGGCACATCCACACATTTCCATGCAAGTTACATTGTTGGTCTCTTATCCTGTATGACAAATCATTCCCAGGTATACCTTTAAAATGGAAATGCCACATTGCATTTCTTAACTCCAGTTGCAGGCATTCTCTTGCTGTATCTTCCATTCCAATTTCATTGTCCTACTTGGCACTCAGCTTTAGGGACCTTCAGCATTCTTGGGGTGTGAGAAATTTCCATTTCACACATAAGATGATCTCTGTGACCTTTCAGGCACTTGCCCTTCAGAAATTTACTCCAGTCATCCTGGCCAAATGACATCCCCCCCACCCCTCCTTCCAGCTTGAAACCTGATTTCCACAAAGCACCTAATTAAACACAGGCAGGTTTGGGTATTTTTCTCTCATCAAAAATCCTCATGGAAAATGGGGGAAGGGGGAGAAAGGCAGCATATTTCCTACTTGCTGAAGAAATGGCATTAACGTTGCCCACCACCAGGAAATTTCCTCCACTTTGACACCATCCTCATTCCTCCTACCCCCCAACACAAATCCTAACCCAACCCCTCAACGTTACACTGTCCCTGTGCCTTTATTGTATGGGGAACACTTAATGCTTTGGGCTTTGCTGCATCCTAGCTTAGCAGGTGGATGTGATGGCAAATAGGAGGCTTGGCATCTTTTTTGGATTTCTGAACATAACAAAAATGTCAAACAGATTTTAATGAAAGGCTGTGTGCTTCTGGGTATTGACAGGCTGATACGGAATCCTAATTTTTAGATGTCTTGTTCTTACACTTTTCAGTATGCAGGGGTAAGTGCTAGGGAGAAGGTTATAGCAAAAGCTCAAGGAGCCCCCAAATTCACCCACAGCTAGAGCTTGCTTCTCCTGCCCCCTACATCACAGGAGTTCCATACCACTGTTTTCCAGAAAGTAACTCCCCTTCTGGGAGTTTCAGGGTGAAACCTAGGAGCTACTGTCATTCAGCTGCAGTGATGCCCAAGTCCTAATTTAGAAACCAAATTATTTCTCTTCCTCACCCGTGGAGTTTGGCCTCCTGCCTTTTGCCTCCACCCTTCGAACAACTGTGGAAAGACAAGGCAGCCATCCCCCTTTGCCCTTATAGGGAAGGTAGCCCACTCAGCTGACAGAAGGGCTGCTGCTGGGAGAGCAGCTATCCTAACAAAAGCAAGAGAACTCTTAGAGGCTGTGCATGGAGGGAGGCTGCAGTCAATCACCTTTAAAGGGAAATCATTCCGGCTTTTCCAGAAAGGTTTGGCTGAAACATGTTCCACGCAGACACTGGTTCAGGATCACTCTGTGGGCACAGGTTCTTGAGCATGGATTTGAGAGGGACCTATCACAGCTGCATGACAAATAAAAAGAGGCACCAGAAGAAGAAGATACATTGTGCGAGATCAATATATGTTTAGGCATCTTTAGAAGCCCCAAATCCCACTGTTAGCACTTCACTTAAATATCTCCAGGCTTCTAGAATTTAAAAGTTTGAAGGGCCCTTAGCAATCACCTATATCAATGCCATCTTCTGACAAAAAAAGACATTGAGAAATTTGCCCAAGGTCACATAGATCGTTGGTACTTGGCTTTCTTTCTTCTCTTTTAAGCTACAAATCTAACCAAGAGGGGTGACTCAAATTCCTAACATCTACCTTATTTTGAATAAGTTTCTCAAGTAGTTTTCTCTGCTAAGGGACAAATGGGATGCCTTAAGGGCATTCAAGAGGAGGGAGTAGCAATGACCTGAGTCCCTGTGACCTAGGGAAGAGCCCAACTGACTTGAGAGAAGTCATTCTACCCTATCCATGCACATCATAAAAATGAGTTCACGAACCCAGAAGATGCAAGAAATTAGGTAGTTTCTTGAAAAATGAAACCGGACTGGGCAAGTAAGAATTTGCATAAGCCTTCTTCATCATTCCTTCTGGATCCTAATACGTTATCTAAGCTTTATCCCTATGACCTAAGAATAAATGGGCTTGGGGAGGACTATAGGTCACTATGTTGGATGACTCTTGAATTTCATTAATAGCTCCATACCCAGAAGTTAGCAGATGATAAAAGGACAGCAAGTCAACAGCATGCTAAACAACAACATTAGAGGGGCAGCTAGGTGGTGCAGTGGATAGAGCACCACCCCTGGAGTCAGGAGGACCTGAGTTCAAATCCGGTCTCAGAACAGATACTTGACACTTACTAGCTATGTGACCCTAGGCAAGTCACTTAACACCAATTGTCTCCTCAAAAAACAAACAAAACAAACAAAAAAACATTAGCAAATTAGTGGCATGGAAAGCCAGACGAGGAATAGCTTGATATGTAATGGAGGTGAGAATCAGGAAATATTTCATGAAGAAAGTAGGATTTTTGTGGGGTCTTGAAGGATAGATAAGTTTTGGAGAAACAGGTGGGAGGGCACTCCTTTCACAAGGGGACCAGAATGTGCTCCAGGCAAAAAAAATAAATGGCAAGTCATATGCAAAGACAGAGAAACCAGTCTTCCTAATGAACACAAACTCAGTCTCCCTTTTCCATCCCCCTACTCTTCCATTCTTGTTCCCCAGAGACCTATTGGTCTTCAGTAATGGAGTACACCCCTTTAAAAAATAAATTGCCTCATGATTGGGCTAGTCATGACTTCCAATACCCCATGGTAAGCCTGAAGAATGAAGGGAGAGTGGGACATGAGAAGCATTTCAGGGGGACGGTGTTTGCAGCCCTGGCAAACTGCACAGTGAAGCTCCACAAATAACAGCAACAAGAGCAGATCAATGGGATGCCCTATTGACAAAACCTCAGCCTTAATGCATATATTTCACACATTTTTATTGTGTTCATATATGTTGATTCATAGCAGTTTTATCGATAAAAAAAAAACTCTGCACAAAGTCTCACACTATAACTGTCACCAAAGTTATTTATTGCTACGATAACAACAAATTTTATGTTAAAAGAGATTTGCAGTGTTAGGGCACAGCACTAAAAAGAGCCAAGTGCGATCTGCTCGCCGGGCCTGTGAGGACCAGAGTTCCCACCATCTTGAGATGGAAGAGTTCATAGGATTTAGAATTGGGAGGGACCTCTGAGATTATCTACTTCCCACCACTTACCCTCACAGTGAGAAAACTGAGATCTTGGGAGGAAAAAAGGCTCATCCAAGATCACACAAGCAGGAGGGAGAGAGCTAGAATTCCAACCCCAGTCCTTTCCCTTTAAGTCCAGGGCTCTCTCTACCAGATGACTTTTCCTTTTGCCATGTCACAATCTAGTAAAAAAAAAAAATTAAGAAAAGCCTAGCAAAAAAAATAGTGCTGAACTCAGAAATAAGTAAGAAGCTAGTTTTAAGTACTGATTATTAGATTTGTTGGTTGTGTGATCTTGGAAAAATGACAAAAATAACTTCTCTGAGCCTCATTTTATTCTTCTGCAAAATAGGGGAGATAATACATATTGTGCCTACCTCAAAAAGGTAAGATTTGTAAGGATCAAATGAGATAACGGATTTGAAACATTTTGTAAAATGTAAAACACTGCATAAATGTAAGGGAGCATTATTCCTGAAAATCCCCATTGCTGTAGGAAAAATCTGACAGACTCATCCCCTAATAGTTTAGGCTCCTTCGTGCAAAGAAATGAGCCGCTGCTAAAATATTTAGAAGTTAACAAAATGTTTATTTAGCCATTGCAGAGGAAGGATATTCATCAAGATATTTGGCAAAAATACTTCACTGATTCAGCTGAGCAGAGCTCCCTTGTATCTGAGTTGCCTATGATGGCCCATTGGTCAGGCATCCAGGACAGCTGGAGCTATGCACATCTTTGTATTCAGGCAACCAGGAAGCCACACCAACAGCCTGAACCTTAGTCTCCCTGAACCAGTCAACTCTCGAAGACACTTTCAATACCTTTTGAGGAAAAACTAACCTAACCTAAGTTCCCTGACCTACAATGGATGGCCCTTAAGATAAATGCTCCTAAAAAAATAAAAAAATATATATAAATGCTCCTACCATGCTCATGTACAAACTTGCATTATTATATTCTTGTATGTCTTCTAGTGTTTCGTGAGCATGGATTCTATGTGTAAGGTAAAAATAATAATTATAATTTTATAATATAATTATATGAATTGTAATTTTGTAGCATTTTAAGGATTGCAAAGCTCTTTACCTACTTGACCTCATTGGATCCTCACAGCAACCTAATCAGGTAAGTGTTACATATAGTATTATTATCCCCTTCTTACAAATGAGGAAACCGAGGCTCAAAGAGGTTAAGCAAATTGCCTGTGCTCATACATCTATTAAGTGTCAGAGGCGAGAATCAAGCAAGTCCCTCCTAACTCTAAGTCCAGCTACCATGTTGCCTCTCCAATATAAGACATAGAGGCACAACGTCCGCCCTCAAGTGATTTACAATCTAACAAAGGGGAGAGGCCCAGTACAGAAATGACTGTGATATAAAACACCATACAGGATCTGGAAGGAAAAGTCACTTCCCAGTTTGTAATGCATAAAAGTTTCATGAAAGAAGTGAAATGTGAGTTTGACCTCGAAAGATCATAAGATCAGGGCTGGAATGGGTCTCCAAGGCATTCGAGTCCAACCTCCTCAATTTACAGATGAGAGAACTGAGGCTAAGAGAACTGGATTAACCTGCCCAAGATCACACAGGCAACAACAAATCACCTCACCAGGATTTGAACCCAAGTCTTCCACATCCAGCACCAGGAATCCCTCCAACAACACCTCCAGCAAAAGGAGATGCCTCCACTTGAAGACTGGCACTGAAGGGGAACCCACTAATTCCTAAAGCCCTCTATTCCATGTAAGGCCAGCTTGGATAAGAAAATTTTCCTTACATATCGCAGAAATCAGTTTCTACTACTACTACTTCTACTAGCACTGCTCTATGGGAACAAGCATGGAAAGTATAAGCCATCTTCTGTGTGTTAGGCCTTCAAATATTTTATGACTGTAGGAAGTACTTCCTGAGTCTTCTTTCCAGCAGGCTAAACAACCCAGTAGAACTTGAGGTCCAGGTTGGTAAGGGTCAGTGCGTGTAGAATCATGATTGCCAAGCTGACTTTGAACTTTATTTGGTAGGTACAGGGAGCCATTAAAAGTTTCTAAGCAAGGGAATGACACAGTCATATGGGTGCATTAGGAAGATTAAATTTTACAGTGATGTGTAGGATAGACTATAAAGGGAATGGATGCCAAGAAAATGGTTTGAAGGCCTTTGCAATAGTTCAGGTCAGATATGACAAGGGTCTGAACTTGGATGGTAGCAATGGGAATGGAAAGAAGTGAGATACAGGAGATATTTTAATGGGAAAAAATCAATAGAATTTAGTGACTGAGGCTGTGTAGAAGTGAGAAGAAAAGGGCATAAAAGGGAGAAGTCAAAGGCAACTGAAGTTTGAAGTATGGGGCACAGGAAAGATGATGGTACTCCTGACAAATATGAAAGTCAGGAAGAACAGATGTGGGTGATGGGTTCAGTTTTGAGTACGTTAACTTTGAGGTGCTAGTAGGACATTTAGATGGAAATGTGATCCAGCACATAGTTGGAATCCATATATGTTAGAATTAGGGCCTTAGATATCATACAGGGAAACCAATTCAATTTACATATGAGAAAAATGAGGCTCAGAAAAGGGAAGGAACTTATGCAAGGTCACAAAGATCATTGGTCCTACTCTCTCCAACTGTCCTCAAGTGAGGACAAACTTGCCCCTGATCTTCCCCTCTCCTACTTGCTTGGAGGAATGGGCAACAGGTAAGTACTATTTATTAATTACCTATTACCTCTGTATCCGCTGATTTGAACCAGGGGTGTCAAGATAAAAATAAAAAGTCTCTGACACCAAGAAGCTAACAGCCACTAGAGGACTTGGGTGAGTGGACAACATGTACACTTACTTACACAGGTAAACAAATACAAAATAATTTTAGAAGGACAAAAGTACTAACAACTCGGGGGAGCTGAGGGGGCTCAGGAAATTCTTCACATGGGAAATGGCTCAACCTTGAAGGAAGTTAAGATATGATGATAAAGATGGAGTACATGGCTGACATAAAGGAGAATCAGTGCAGAGGTGGAAGATTGTGGTGTGAACAACATCTATTTCATGTGGACTGGGCTGGTTTTTCTCTAAAATAGCAAGGAGATTGTCTTCAGAATTTGTTTGGTCCATGGAATCAGGGCTTGAACCACTGGCCCTCATACCTCAGGTATGGCTTCTATCCACCTGAAGCATAAAAACCTTTGACTATGAGGAGCTGAATATCCTCAGGTTTGATGGAATCTCCCATGCTTTGCAAATAATGAAGTCTCTATGACTGGGCATTGCCATCTTGACAGATGGTAGAGGGTAACCCATAGTTAGACAACGGTACATGGATGATGATCCAGTAAAGGAAATCAAAGAAGAATCAGACAGGTAGGAGAACCAAGAGCACAATACTATGAAAACCAGAGAGAAAAAATAATATCCAGGAGGAAAATGTGTTCAATGTCAGATGATGCAGAGAGATCAAGAAAGATAAGGATTGAGAAAAGGCCATCAGATTTGGCAAATGAAAGATCATTAATAATTTGGGAGAAAGCTGTTTCACCCATCTCACCTTCTCCCTGTCTCAAAAAACAAACAAACAAACAAACAAACTGGAGAATCCACTTACAATTCAAAGTAAGCCATCATCCACTCCTAACTAGGGCAGTAGTTAGCACCTTCAAAGTGAGACAGAGAAGAAATACAATCAAAGATATTGCCAGCATCTTGTGCAGGATGGTCTTCAGACCAAGGCAAAAGGAGAGATTTTATGATGGCTCTTCCAAGGACTTGGCTTATCATTATACTAAGCTCTTAGCATGAGATTATCATCACTCCACAAACCAAGGCAGGCCATGGAAAGTGAAAGGAGTCAGGGGCTTTCTAGTAAGGGGTAGGGTCTCAATCAAGTTCATCTAACTTGTTTCTCACCTCTAATATCACAGGCAGAGAGGGATCAATTAGTTAAGAATCTGAAGGTTTCTATACCATCCCTGGACTCAAAGGACCTTAATTCAAATCCAGCCTCAGACACTTACTAGCTGTGTGACCCTGGGCAAGTCACTGAACTCCAACTGCCTCCAAAAAAAAAAAAGAAAAGATAAAAATAGGGGCAGGTAGGTGGTGTAGTGGATAGAGCATCTGCAGGGGGTCAGGAGGACCTCAGTTCAAATCTGGCTTCAGACACTAGCTATGTGACCCTGGGCAGGTCATTGTCTCAAAAAAGAATCTGAAGTTTTTTACACTGTAAAGTTCTGGGCAAAAGAGATTCCAGACATTGAGTGGAATGGGGATTGTAAGAGAGGGTGTTCCAGAAAAGGAATAGAGCAGGAAGGATGAGAAATACCTAGTGCAGAGACAGCCTATCACGAAAAGACTACTAGTTTTTTGGACTATATCGTCAAGTATAAGGATAGACGTTGGGATGGAAGTAAAATGTGATCCAAATATTGAACTTGAGAAGAGAGGGAGGGTGGTCTAAAGGTCAGTTAATGATTGAAACAAGGATTTGGACAGGGTTATATAGATGGGTGGAGTAAATCTTCTCAAAGAATAGAAGATATTGAGTGATAAACATGGGTTTGGAAGTGACAGTGAGAAGCAAGAAATATGTTTATTTCTCTTCTTGGTTTCAATGTTTTGGGGTGGCATAAGAGAAGAAATACCCAACATGAGAGATCAGGCATGTATTGACCTCTGGAGGCAGCCAGGTTTCTATGAATAGAACAGAAAATATAAGAGGAAGATATCTAGGATGAAGAGAAAAGCACCTCAAGGTGACAAGAAGCATAGTGCAAGTAAAAAGAAATTTGAACTTGAATTTAGAAGACAAAGGCTCAAATTATGATTCTTCTACTAGTCATATAGATTAGTCATGTAAGCATATAGACATTCTAGTAGTCATGTACTAGTCATAGAGTAGTGGTTTACATTTAATTATTTGTGAATCCTGAAGGGTTCACACTAAAAATTCTTCAATGATATCTTAAGCAGTAAATAATTGCCCAATTATTTTAAAATGTACTTTTCCTCTGTGACAAGTATGTACATGTTTAAAGCATTATAGCTTTGTTTCTGTGGTGATTCAAAACTGTCCTGATCCTGCACACAACAATTTTGTGTTCGTGCAATGATTACATCAAACTGTTACTTGCCTCTGAGCAGAACGTGTTCTTGCAGTTTCTCAACTTGTCATCAAATTGTTTTCAAACTACCATGAGGGGTCAACAATTGAGTGGAAATTGATTCCCAACAGATGGTCAGGTATATCCATATTCCTTCATTTACATTTTGTGCATCAAAATAGTTCCCTCATTCCCCTGTGTCACCCTGAAATCCTACCCTCCTCAGCTGTGTAATCAAATGATCAAGATGTTACAAGCATTTGCACTCTTGCAATATAAATGTTAAACTGAAAACCACAATCTCTGGGCATAAGCATTACAAGCGATCTTGAAACCATCATGGACCATCACAAAAGTTTTGCAGAAACAAACCTTGTATTGCCTGTCATTGCAGTATTAGGGCTGTTTTCTGAGTTAAACTTATCCTCTACTTATGTTACTACTCTTCTACATGGCAGATTCTCAAATTAACTGGTTGACAATAATAGTTTAGTAGTGTTTGAGAGTGTAGCCAGTGCACCAGTGGTTGGAAAGAAGAAATTACATCTGAAGAGATTCTTTCCTTATCAAAGTTAGTTTATATATAAACATTTTTAAAGGAAGTAATATGTGCAAGTGAACTTTAAGTACGTTTATCATTTTACATAGTGTTTGTTATTAGCCAGTGGAAAATAAAATAAATATTTTATATCATAATTATTCATTTTGTTGAATGGTTAGGCTAAAAACTACATCCATTTCCATTTCCCAACATGAGAACTTACAAAATTCTCCTGCTCTTTTCCACCACATATTTGTGTGAGCGAGCATTTTCACTTTACTCTTGCCTCAAATCAAAATACAGAAATAAACTTAATGTAGAATCAGATTTAAGACTCTATTTGTCTGGTATTGAGTCAAATATTGAAAACCTTTGTTCAAATAAAAAAAAAGTTGAACATCAAAATTAAGTTTACATATGATTACTATATTATGTTAAACATCTTCCAAGTTGTAACTTATTTCATTAAAATGTTATTTATATTTAACAAAATTTGTAAAATAAATGTTTAATATAGCCTTATAGATAATAGTAAGTATATGAGGTCTTTCTGGATTACTTCTTTTAATTCTTACAGAATGTCACACATAAAATATTCATAATTATTTTATAATTAGAGATTTATAATTTTATATTTAGAGTTTTATTAATTATAAGCAGAATAAAATTTTATAATTATAATTATGCAATGTAAATTTTAATTTGGAGCTTTTTTGGGCAAAAGTTATTATAAGCATTTCATGAATAAATCTAAAATATTATGAGTAGTATATCAAATTACCCTGGGGGTTCACAACACATTTTTTTTTGTTGTTGAAAGGGGTTTGGAGAACAAAAACATTAGGAAACACCACCTTCAATGTCACATAAAATAGTGGAATGAGTCCTACTTTGAATCAGGAGAGAGCTGGGTTCCAATCTTGCCTCCCACGCTTAGCATCATAGACACAGAGTTAGAAGGGATGCAGAGTCTGTCTAGTGGAGCTTCTCATTTTAGAGGATGAGGATTCTGAGGCAAGTTAAGTGACTTTTCCAAGGTCACACAGGTAACAATCATCAGAAGTAGTATTTGAACCCAGAACTTCTGACTCCAGAATTTTTTCCAATTTACTATGCTGGGACTACAGTCAAGTCACTTCCCCTCTCTGAGCCTCTATAAAAACAGATGGAGTGGGGGGAAACAGAGAGGATTGAGGAATAGTTGCTGCAGTCTCTACTTCACAGAGCTGATATAAGGTAAAGCAGGTACCTTACTTCATACTGCAAGGAACCCTGCATCATCCCCAGACCTAGGCTGCTGGTCTGTAGCTTCTGTCCTTCACCAACCCTTCAGAGACCTTTCATAAATCAGCTCCACACAAATGGACCATTCCTGCCTGCTGTGTTGGGCCTCCTGAGCCTCACAGGACACAACATCAGCACCCAATATGAGTTCAGCCCTCTGGGCAGGCCTTGAACAATTTAATCCCTGCCTCCCTCAACTAACCTCTTAATTCACTGACATTCTGCTTTGACTTATTGTTCAGTGATTAGCATATTCTTGCCCTCACACTCTCCCCATCCCAGTAATTCTGAAACTCTAGCTGTCATTGCACAAACCCCATTCCCTACTGCCTGCTCCCTTACTCCTGTCTTCCTCAGCCTTACCCCACAAATGTCCCACTCCAGATCTACTCACCCTTTCCACTGTTCTTTCTGAAATGCTTGCTCCATGGTTGAAGAGCTTGCTTTCATCTTAAGCCTTTTCTCACTCCATCTTCTGGCTCTCCCTGAGACCTGGCTTCTTCCTGCCAGTAGAGGTTCCTTGGACACCCTTTCCAGAACTGGTTATACTTTCACTTTTGCCTCCTGACTCACTGGACATGATAGGAGACTCAGAATACTCCTTGCTTCCTATTGCCACTTCCAGATTATCCTTCTACCACCATCACTTAATAACTTCTCCTCCTTTGAGATTTATTCAATACAAATTTTTCATCCACCAAACCTGGGTCACACCTCATTATCTTTCCATCCTGACTTCTGCTCTCATATAGGAGATTTCTTTTTCTTTCTTTTTTTTTAGGCTGAATGACTTGCCCAGGGTCACACAGCTAGTAAGTATGTGAGGCCAGATTTGAACTCAGGTCTTCCTGACTCCAGGGCCGATGCTCTATCCACTGCACCACCTAGCTGCCCCATATTAGGAGATTTCCACACACACATTGATACTTACTCAAGTACCCTAACTCCCCAATTTTGCAATCTACTCAGTTCCAATGACCTATTCCTCTATTTCATCAGAGCTGAATCTCCTTTTAATGCCCCCTTCTCTCTAGTCACATAGCTATTACCCTGATGGAGGCCCTCATCACTCACATTTAAACTATTGCAATAGCTTCCTGGATGGTTTCATCCCATTCTGATCTTCCACTCAGCTATCAAAGCAATCTCCCTAAAGCTCAGGTCTGACTATGCCTCTCCTACTCAATAAACTCTACTGGATCCTTGTCACCTCCAAGGTCAAATATCAAATGCTGTTTGACTTTTAAAGCCTTTCACAACCTGGCCTTGTTCCACCTTTCCAGTCTTCTTATATTTTACTCCTCTCCATATATTATATCATCAGCAACACTAGATTTCTTGATGGTGCTCTGTCTGCCAACTCAATACCTTTTCACTGGTTGTCCCCATCCCTGGGATGCTTTCTCTCCTTGTCTCCACCTCCTAGCTTCCCTGGCTTCCTTCAAGACTCAGCTCAAATTCCACCTTCTGCAAGAGGCTCCCTATTGACCCCCAGGGTTAGAGCCACAAGATATTTTGAGAAAAGAACTATAGAATTATAGATTAAAGCTGGAAGGGACCTTCAGAAGGTCATCCAGTCCAACATTGTCATTTTACAGATGAAGAAACTGAGGTTAAGTCACTTAACCAAAATCATATAAGCAGCAAATAGAAGAGCTGGGATTTGGACCCATCATCTGACAAATTCAGTGCTTTTTCCAATGTGAAATGCTGCCTTATAAATGTGAGAAGTTAGATAATCTTAGTTGAAATCTTTGCTCCACCGTTTTTCACCTGTGTGACCGGAAGGTAATTCAACCCCTCTGAGCCTCAGGATCCTTAACTATAAAACAGAGATAATAAAGTATATACCTCACAGATCCATTGTGAGGAGGTAAGACAATGTGTCTATATGACCCTTATGTCAGAGACTCTCATGACATGAAAGGAGCTGGTATACTTTGGGGATTTTTCCCACTCTCTTGAATCATTTGCTCCCATCCAAGAAACTTGATATAGCATATACAGAGCATACGACATCCACTGAGGTCAATTCCCTGCTTATAAGCAGGTGGTTAATAAGATTGAATAAACTTGTATTTGAAGGATAAAAACAAACAGAAATTCTTAAATAAGCAACCATTTATCCCAAAGATGTATATACATTGCCATAGTCCTGAGGGTTCTTCTGGTGGTGGCCCTGATCCATAAAACCTGTCAGGATTTTTGGCTCCTTGTCACTCAAATTGGAAAGGTTGGGAGTAGAACTATTTCTCTCTCTACAATTGCCAAACAATCTTTATAAATAAATAGCACAGTTACATATGTGAAACTACTCAATCTCCAAAGAGTCATCTAATGCCTGATGGCAAAGAATCTCTTCAATATTTTCCTTCCTCTTCTTTCTTTTCCTTTCTTAATTGTTCCCTCCTGCACTCTTCCCCTTCTACTAGTCCTATCTTACTTTCTTCACCAACCAGATCCATCACCATACATATTCCTTGAGGCTGACATTTTGTTTTTCCCCAAATGCGCAGAGGCAACTATCCCAGCACTGGCTACCGATGGTCAGCACCAGGTAAATCTTAAACTACATACACATACACACACACACACACACACACTCACACATATTTGTGTATATGTGTGTATGTCACATACTACTCAAGGTAAAATAAATGCTGCCTAGTTCGAGCTGTCAATCAGCAAGCAACAGGTCTTTCTTAAGCATTTTCCATGAATGAGAAAAAGGCTGAAGCCTGTGATCCCATTAGGCAAGCACACCCTAGTGCCCATTCCCCTATTATCATTCCTAGCCCCTTCTCCAGACAAGATAAATAAATTGAAGACATAAATTTAGGAGTCATTAAAAAAAAAAAAGATTTGGATGAGTGTCCTCCTCTGGTGAAATTCCTGACTACTGAATAACTTAAAGATTCGAAATACAGCAGAAAATCATTCTTTGCATTTAATTGTCTTCACAAACTTAGAAAAAAATAAACATCCTCAGTGGGTAGCATTAAATCATAAAGCAAAAGTATAAGTGCAAGTATAAAAGTATAAGTATATTTTTATATTTTCCTTTGCAAGCCACTGATAAGAAGCCTATCTTCTCTATGAAGACTTTTCTTTTCCCTCTGACCTAATTTCTCCTTCTTCTAGACACACAGCACTATTACTTCATAGAGGACTTAAGTACCTGAGGGTTCCTAAGTTGCCTCCTGAAGTAGACTGTAAATCCAAGGGTAGGATCCAAATCTTCTCTCCTTTATCCGACAAGGTCTAGCACAGAAATGGACATATCACTGAGATACAGCAAATTCTTGCTAACTGAATGGAACCCAAATGCAAACTTGACTCCATAAATATACCCATGCACCTTTATTTCCTATTGTTTAATGGACCATTGGTAAGCCACGACCTTCAGTTAATCTACACAATGACTATCACTATGTTACACACTTGAGTTTTCTCCTCCAAAGCTGTAGTACATGTATATACAATATTCCCATGTATAAATAGAGGGGATGGGGTATACAAGTCTCTTTTTATAAGGCAAATTTGCCAAGCAGCATATAAAATACTGTAGGTAGAGGGTCATTCAAGAGAGAATCTTAAATAATTGACCTTAATGGTAGAGTAAGGTGATGATGTGGGGGAGGAGATAAAAATAAACAAGGAAATGTGGTGGCATGGGAATAAAAGTCACCTAAGCAAATAAAGAAAGAAAACCAAGGATATGTGTTTGTTTTGCATTCAACAAAGGATTAGCAGGGCATTTCTTAAACCTTTATTGGGGGACTCCAAATTTATACTGTTTAAAAGAAAATGCAAGGGAAGATTTCTGTTCAACACTAGCAACCCTCTTTCTGCACATCTTTCCTTTTATGCAGTTTTGTTTCAGTGATTTGAGCATGTTCTAATTTTGTCATTCAAGCCATCTGACTTTCACTGCTCTAGACAAACAAAACCTAATTTAGTCTGAGATGTTTTAAGTCATAACAATGACGGATGGCCAAGGTTCAGGTGTGTTGGAATATTTAAATACCTAGTCTATATTTTTCTGATATAAAGACGGGCAGGTTTTTGTACTCTGATTAATTATGATTTTGTGTCTAGAAAAAATAGCTTTTTCTATTCTACATTATTAATTGGTTATTTAATTAGGAATTCTCTGAGCTTCAGATGTTAGGGAGCTAAAACTGTGAGCGGGTTTAAAAAAAAAAAAAGACTAGCTCCATACTGTTGCCTTTTTGTATCTTATGAAGGTCACAATACGATGTGATTGTTTGGCACAGCAGCAGTGAATTATGCCACCCAGACAAGCTTTTAACCTATGTGCCTTCACTCTGAGTGAGACACACAGGCATGTGCACTCTTTAAACAGTTCTCTATTGAAGAGGATTCAATCACCATAATGAATCTGAGGCCAGGCAGCAATCTTCTTCACTGAAAGAATTTCTAAAAGATTGTAGAATTTGTAAAACGAACAGCTCGCAGACTAAATGGCTGTGTGGGTGAATCAATTATTGCAGGGCTCGGAGTAGTCATAATATTTAGTACATATCATAGAGTGTTTCAGGTACAATAAGATATGCTCGTTTTTTCCTGTTCGGGCTGGAAGTAGTACTGTGTGTATGCAACCAACTTTAGTCAATTGGCAGTATCTAGTTAGAGCTGGTACTAAGTCAATAAAAATATATCCATGCAGCCATATGTAGCAGCCAGGAGGGGACTGGATAAAACTTCCTTTTGAGTATCCTACGGACTTTGCCATAATCACAATACCCCAGCACAAGTACATCAAGATGTTCTATCACAACTTTTTTTTTATTTCAGTCCCTGGTTTTGAACAGCTTCTTTATTAATACAATAATTACTTTATCCTGACAGCACCATTTATAACCATCTACTCTGTGTCCAATGGGCCATGTTTTCATTAATCAATGGGCTTGAAGACTACTATCATTTCCATTGTCCTATGACTTATAGGCTCCTTGCAGGCTTGTCTCAAATTGACATGCCAGGAGAATGTGGGATGAGGAGTTTGGGTACTTGAAGAAGTCTCTCACAAAGGAGTTTAAGATTCACACCACCTTCTAACCTATTGAAGGTGGAGGAAGAGGTTGAAACTCGGAGAGGCAATCTAGATCCAAAGAAAAAACTCCAAGGACTTAACATATAGTATTTTTTTTTAACTTTCAAAACATCCAGGTCACACATTCATCACAGTATATACAGTCTTGCACATAGTAGGGGCTCAATAAACACTTGTTGAATTGAAATGCTCTGTCAAAGAGGCTGAGAGGCTACTGCTTAAAACAGAGTCCAAGAAAGGATAAAATAGGCTGCTGACACAGAAACCCCTGGCTGTCAGACACCAGAGTTCTTGAGAAAGCCAATAGTGAATTTGGGGTACCAAATAAAGCACCAAATACATATTGAGTGCATGCTATGGTACAAGACACAATGATATCCCTTTGTATCACTGGGTGGAAGGGACGGGAAGGCAAATTTTGACCCAATATAAAGAATAGCTTCCAAACAAAGTAATTTTCATAAATAAAACAGGTTTCCTGGATAGAAAGTAAGCTTACAGTAATTGGAAATGTTCAAGCAGAATTTGAAATACCATCTGTCAGAGATGCTGTAAAGAGGGATTTCCACATGGGGGGTGGAATTTGGGCAGTAGTTTGGTGCAGTAGGAAAGGGGGTTGAGGACACTGTGGCAAGATGGTTGCCTGAATGAGCAGGCTGACTACCCAGCTTCCAACAGCTACTATAACAAAACCCTGGAGTTCACAGCAGATCTGATAAGGATCAAGAAGTTCAATGAGAAATGATAATGACTTCTTCCATTTCCAAAGTCCACCAGAAGGCCATGGCCAATAGGAAAGGGGGCCCCTCTGGCCAAAGAGTGCCACTGTACCCAGAGACAAGATACATGTAACCTGCAAGGCTCTATGTTCAGAGGCAGCTAGAGCAGAGGACTCCACTGAAATAGCCCCAGGGTGAGGACCTTAGAAACCTCAGGGAAGAAGCAATGATGAGTGAACAGGGACACTGAATCAGTTTGGTTGCAGCTGCACTCAGACTAAGACATCCCTGGCCCAGGGGTCCAAAATGCTCTGTCCTGAGATACCATAGAAAACCCTGAAGATCTATTACTCTGAATCTGAAATATTCAAGGGGGAATCTAACGGTAAGAGGCGGAGGTCAGCACAACAACCCAGGGAACTCAGAGTGAGACCAGGCAAGGCAGACCGTCACACTCAGATAGAGGAGGCTGGCCCTGACACAATGACCTGATTCAGAAATGAAAGCTAGAGAGATGATCAACAAAGAAAACACTGACTAGTACCAAAAATTATAACAAATACAGAGTTCCCCCAATTGAAGGAGTAACCCTAACAATTGCAAAAGGAGATGCAAAGGGGGAAAAATAACTGTCCACGTGGACATGAATACCTAGAAAAATGAAGCAAGAGATTAAAAACAAAAAATAAAAGAACTGGGAGAATAAGTAGCTTAAAAGAGAAATTAGTAAATCTTTCCTAAGAAATAGACTCCCTGAAAATTAGAATAAATCAAAAAGAAATCTCTACACGACAGCAAGAAATATTAGGACAAAATCAAAATATTAAAAAGTTAGAAGAAAATGTAACATATCTGATATCAAAAACAATCATGCTGGACTTTCACTTAACACCATGATATATATTTTTTAAAGCCTGAACACTGTACTTTAAGAAATCACAAATTGAA
Source organism: Vombatus ursinus (assembly GCF_900497805.2). Lineage (NCBI taxonomy): Eukaryota > Metazoa > Chordata > Mammalia > Diprotodontia > Vombatidae > Vombatus > Vombatus ursinus. The sequence continues at coordinate 25,393,358 of NW_020954564.1, forward strand.
ATTGTCCAGATCTATTAGAATCAGAGGGCAAAAAAATAAAGAATTGACCTATCATCTCCTGAAAGAAATCCCAAAAGAAAAGGCAACACAAATGTCATAGACAAAATCTAGATCTTCCATATCACAGACAAATAATTTCAGCACCCAGAAAGATGCAGTTTAAGTTTTTAAGGAACTACAAGCAGAATCACACAAGACCTAACCACTTCTACCACATATGAAAGGAAATCTTAGAATACAATATTACAAAAGGCAAAAGAGATAGGCTTATAACCAAGAATATCTTGCCATGCAAAGCTAAGTATAATCGCACGGGGGTGGGGGGGAAGGAATCTTTGATAGAAAAGAGGACTTTCAAACATTTCTGATCAAAAAACTAAAGCAGAGTAACAACTCTGAAATGTAAAAACAAGAATTCAGAGAAACTTAGAAAGCAGATTTATTTGAGTAATTGGAAGGAACTGTATGATGGTGCAGTGCTAACATTCTATTATGAGGAAAAGAAACAAGTGTCCCACCAGAATTTTAATGTCTTCAAAGGACATTAAGGGAGTTAAATAAGAAGAACAGAGGACCTAGATGTGGGTTGGTTTAATTCTGAAGATCTGAAGAGGGGAAAGGTAGAATACGGTAAAAAAAAAAAAAAAGGAATATAATAGTATAAAAAAGAGGAACTGGCTATTGGGGTGTGTGAGAAGAAGAGTATACAAACATGGAGGAATAGTTGAGAAAAATGGGCATCAGATGATTCTCACTATTATCTGAAACAGACAAAGGAGGGTTAAATGTATGTATGTCTGTATGCGTGTGTGTGTGTGTGTGTATAGAGAGAGAGAGAGAGAAAGAGAGAAAGAGAGAAAGAAAGAAAGAGAGAGAGAGAGAGAGAGAGAGAGAGAGAGAGAGAGATTGGTGTACAGATACATTAACCTCTGCAAGAAACAATTGGTTAGACAGCAGGGGTTAAGAGGTAAGATAATGCTGGGAAGGGTCACAAGCTTGTCAGTCACAAGCAAAACAAACTTCCATAACCTGAAGAGGAGAACCAAAGGTTGAGTAAGGGGAACATGGGAGGGAAGAGATGCAAAGAACTAGAAAAGAAGAGATGGCTTAGAATGCCTCTTAGGCAACTTGGGAATACCCAGAACAAATTGTGGCATACTGATGTAATAAAATATTGTTGTACTATAAGAAATAATGGAAGAGATAGTTTCGGAGAATTCTGGGTAGTATGAACTACAAAGTGAAGTGACCAGAGCCAGAGCAATTTATACAAAGAAAGCAATAATATAAACAGAAACAATGAAACAATGATTAACGGTTTACATAGAATTCTTTTTGTGTATTATTGTCTACATGGAAATGCTCTTTTTAAAGTTCAAAATTTTTAAAAATTGGGATGGGGCGGGAAGCAAAGGGAAAAAAGAAAGGGAAAAGGGTTAGGAAAAGGAGAATATGACTGATTCTACATTTGCCACTTACCATTTCAGTGACCCTGGGCAAGTCATTCCTCCAGGATTGTTCTTTAGTGTATAAAATGAAGGTTTTGGAGTAGAACATCTCTAAGAAACCATCCAGCTCTAAATCTATGTTCCTATGACCTCTGAGATCTTTATCAACTCTAGGATTCATAGAATTGACGAACATTAGAGTAGGAATAAACTATCTAGTCCAACCTTCTCATTTTTTAGCAAAAGGTATCGAAGCCTAGGAAAGGGAAGTGACTGTCCAAGGTTACTCAGACTAATTCAAGTCAGACCCCATCTAAAATGTAACTATAACAATGTTATACTAAAAGGTCATCAAGAAGCATCCATGGGGGCAGCTAGGTGGTGCAGTGGATAGAGCTCCAGCCTTGGAGTCAGGAGGACCTGAGTTCAAAATCGGCCTCAGACCAAGCACTTGACCTGTACTAGCTGTGTGACCCTGGGCAAGTCATTTAACTCCAGTTGCCTTAAAAAAAGAAGAAGAAGAAGAAGAAGCATCCATGATGAATCATATCAGAGACTCTGAATGTCATTTCTATTATTTTCCAATGTTTCCTCTTAAACAATTCTCCCAAGTCATATTTAGCCTTTAAAGACAAGCACCTCAGGAAGGCAACTAAGATTAGATAGTGAAGGAATGGGTTGAAAAGAACAAACCCTCTCACTGATTTTACCAGAACTCCTTTATTAGGCTAGGCAAAGATATTTACCTCATCTGGCCCTTCATTCAGTTTGAGACCACATGATATAGGAGGAGAACACTGGGAACCAAGATAAGATAAGAGGTCAGAAGACAAGAACAAAACAGTTCTTAGAAGTATAATTGAAAACTATTAACAACTATATAAAAGAGTGCTCCAAATAACTAATGATTAGCAAAATGCCAATCAAAGCAACCTTAAGATTTCACCTCACACTCAGCAAATGTTGGAGGGTTTGTAGAAAGACAAGAACACTGCCTTGTTGGTAGAACTGTGAATTGGTACAACCATTCTGAAAAGCAATTTGGAATTATGCAAATCAAGTAACTAAGATGTCCATACCTTTTGACCCATAGATTCTTTTGCAAGGCATGTACCCCAAGGATGTCATTGACTAAAAGAAAGGTTTCATATATACCAAAATATTTATAGCAACACTTCTCATAGTAACAAAGAACTGGAAATAAAGTAGACGCCCATTGACTGAGGAATGAATAAACAATTCGTGGTACAAGAATGTAACAGAATATTACTGTGTTGTAAGAAATGATAAATAGACTGAATCTGAGAAGCATGGAAAGTTTTACATAAACTGATGCAGTGATGTAAGCAGAGAGAAGAAAAAATATATTTACACAATGACTGCAACAGTGTAAAACAATTGAAGCAATTGAAAATAAATGTTGCAAAACTGTAAAGAATAAGCATTATCCCCAAATAAGATCTATGAGGAAACATAGCTCCTCTCCCCTCCTTTGCAGATGTAGGAGGTTCACAGGTATGGAGCATTACCTATAATGTCTTTTTAAAATTTTATTAATGTGCTTTGCTGATTTTTCTTCTTTTTTTCTTTTTAAAAATGTTTCTTTGTTATGTGGATGCCTCTAAGGGAAGGACAAAGGAGTGGATTATGGGATGGAGTTAGGTGGTGTAAAAACAAAAGATATCAATAAAAATGTTTCTTTTAAAGAAGCACCAAATGTGCTACATAAAGAAACATGAAAAGAATTACATGAACTGGTACAAAGTAAGCAAAACCATGAAAACAATATTTAAAAAATATAAATGGAAAGAACAATGACACAAAACTATTAAAACTATATGTTGTTAAAGTATAAAGGACAAGCTTAAGCCCAGAGAAAAAATATGAGAAGATACCTTCTCCTGCAACTATTTTCTAGTTGTAGCCTGATCAGGCCATTAGTTCAGATCCTGGAAGCTATGCTTTCAATTTTTAAAGCTGAAGTCTACTAAAATCCCTGGATCATTTTTTTTTAACTGCCATCTAATCATGCCTCCCCATCTTGTAATGTAAAGCTTACTTTTTGAACCCAAGTGCAAGACTTTACATTTATCCCTATTGAATTCCATTTTACTAGATCTAGTATAACCCTCTAACCTGCTAAATTCTTTTTTAAAATCTTGACTGGCCTCACTGTGTGAGCTATCCCTCAGAGCCTTAGATGCCATCTCTGAGAGCATACCATTTATGTTTTCATCTGAATCATTGATAAAAGTGTTAAAAACAAAAAAAAAAAGCACAGGACCAGGCATAGATCCCTGGGCTCTCTACTGGCCACCTCCTGCCAAGTTGACATTGAACCACTCATTAAGGACTACTCCTTGAGTACAACAATTCAACCATTTCTGAATCTCATTATATACTATCTAGTCCAAGAATAGTATAAGATCCTTTACAGCATCAAATGCTTTGCTAAAATCTAGGTCAACTCTATCTACTGCAGTCCCTGGTTTAGTAACACTAAAAAAAAAAAGCAATAAAGTTAACCTGGTATGACCTGTCCTTAATTAAGCTATGCTGGCTCTTGGTAATCATCATTTCCTTTGCTAGATGTTCACTAACCATCTCTTTAATGATTTGTTCTAGAATAATCCCAAGAATCAAAGTCAAGTTAACATTATAATTTGAAGATTCTTTTCTTTTTTTCTTTTTTGAAAATTGGGGCATTTGCCTAACTATAATCCTCCAGTAGCTCTCCCATTTTCCATAATCTTTCAAATATCAGTGGCTTAGAAATCACATTTTCTAGTTCCTTCAATACCCTCATATTTCATTCATTTCATCTAGGAAACTTAAATTCTTCAAGGCCACCTACATACTCTCTTACTAAGTTACTCACCTTGGGAATCAATACACTGTTAGTCATTTTTTGTTCTCATTTTCAGTGCAAAGTTCTTTCTTCTTGGCAGAGAACAGAAACAAAATAAAACTTGACCAGTTCTACCTTCTCTATTGCTAGTTATCATCCTATCACAAGCAACAGACTTGTTTCTTTTTAGATCTTCCCCCCCCAAATAAAGTAAAAAATTTTTTTTCATTGTCCTCAGTTTTCCTCACCAGCTTCAGCTCATTCTGAACTCTAGCACTCCTGACATTATTTTTATAGAACTTGTCATTCATTTATATTCATCCTTTGTTACCTATCCTTGTTTCCATTTTTAGTATGTGTCTTTTTTTTTAATCTAAGTTGGTAGATTCCCCTCGCACTCAAACTGGTCTTTTCAAACAACTCCTTTATCCCCTCTCCTTTGAATCTATTTCCCTTTGTGTCTTCAGAATTCATTCTTAAGAGTGTCCTATACCCCTCAATATGAATTCTCCTGTATAATTTTAATCCATAGGATCCCACTCATCCTCTAAACACTTTGAAATCAGCTTTACCAAATCCTAGGGTATATGACAGACATATGACTGGCTTCTCTCTCCTCTATCACAGACTTTAGGAGAAAGTGATCACTTCTGGCCAAGGTTGCCATAATTTCTACCTCAATAACCAGTTCTTTCTTGTCAGTAAGAATCATATCCAAAAGAGAATCTCCTCTTGTTAATTACCCGCCTTTTGAAAAATTAAAATATTAAGGCAAGTCAAGAAGTTCTTAGCTGCTCTGTTTTTGGAAGAGAGCAAATTCCAGCAATGTTTGGATAACTAAAGTCTCTCCTCACAAGTCCAATGCCTCTGTGCCAGGATTGTGATTGAAACTCATTTTTTTCCCATTTCTTAAAGTTGTACTCTCCTGAAAAAAAATCACCTGTTTCACACTTGGGGCTATGCTCATTGATGAGAGCTCACTACATCCTCCCAATCATCCCCCATACCATCTTTTTGCTATGCTTCTACATGCTTTTAAAGGGATTTTTCATTCATTCTTTTCCCCCCTCCACTTCCACACACCCTTTGACTTTTACAAATGTTTTCATCTCATGTTTCCCCCTCTGGTTCATGAATTTTCTCCTGAGAATATATTCTTAATATATAATGGCACCTCACTGCAACACCCTTTTACTTATTCTGTTTCTTTTAAATAAAGTATACCCATTCAAAGCTGCATTCTAGTCATTGGTTTTGTCCCACTCTCTCAATGATCCCTGTGAGGTCAAATGTGCCTCCTTGCATTAGGACCTCCAATTTCTCTTGCTTGCCCAAATTTAGGGCATTTGTGTTGTCTAAGGCTGTGGGCTTTTCTGATGGCTCCTTTCTTGGAGTTTGTCTCTTGTGAACTTCTGGATGTCTCTACTTATTCTTCCTTCACTGTAGCTTCTTTCTGTGACATCTAGCCTGCTGTATATACATAGCCAGTTTTCTCCTTTTCCCCATCCTTATTTTAAAGCCCTTTTCATGGGATTTTCAAGACAACTAACAAATAATTACTAGCCTTGTTAGGTATACTCCACTGTCATGTCTATATTTAATCAATCCATGATTCAGAAGTCTAAACACAACATTCAGATACCACTTCCTATCTAGCTGTTTGTTTCCCAAATAATTTTTTTTTCTCTCATGCATCCCTTGCCATTGGCAACAGTGAGGAAAAACAACCTGTGTACCTATGTTTTTTTTTCTTTCTTGCTCAAGACTTTACAGTTTTTATAAATATATTTAGGTTCCTTCTGACATCATCAATTGTGTCCCATATGAATCATTGGAAATGGATAGCAGTCATTTGACAGTTTTGATGACATTTGGGATGTTCTCTGTTATGTCATGGATATATACCCCAAGAAGACAACAGATCCCTCTTTTATTATCACATTGACAAATAGATATACCAATATTCTTAGCCACCAATTAATTTCTTCCTCTAACCCTGACTTGATAATCTATCACCTTATAGGAAGCTGGTAGCACAATGAATAGGCCATGGGCCTACAGAGATGAACATCACGCTTCTAGAAAGCTTGCTCCTAATAAGCCAGGTGAAAGATATTTGGGAGGAACGTCAGGCTTTCGTGGGAATTTTTAAGAATTCAGGTTCCCCAGTCAAACCTTTCTTAATTTCAACCCCATGTGGCTATCCTATTGGTACCTTAAATTTAGTATGTATAAAACTGAATTCATAATCTTTTCCCCAAAACCCATCCTTTTTCCCAACTTTTCTGTTTCTTTTGTGGGAAGCACTATACCTCCAAGTCACCCAGGCTTGATGCCTTGGAATCATCTTTTTCTCTTCCCTTTGTCTCTTTCCATTCTGATCATTCCTCACTCCTGGCAATCATGTCCCAAATCTTGGTAGTTCTATGTCCCTAATATATCTCCTATCTCTCCCCTTCTCTACTCACACAGCTACTACCACCCTAGTTCAGATCTTCATCACATCTCACCTGGATGATTGAAATAGCTTCTCTTTTTTCTTTTTAGTTTTTAAATTTATTTTAAATTTAAATACAAAATAAGAAAAGAAAAAAAAACATTGCCAGGTACACAGCAGAACATAAGAGAGGATTCAATATAAAGCAATAAATTTCCATTTCAAGAAAACCTATATAATGAATACTACACATCATTTTCAAAGTTCATCCATATTTTCTTTACTTCCTTGTATGTTCTCTTTCATCCTCTTCTGTGTACTTTTTACTTTGGTTTTCCTCCTCTCCCCCGCAGAAGGCTATAATTAAACACAGATATAAGGCCATATTATGCTTATTTCCACTTGTCATCTGTTTCTCTGAAGGTGGATAGCATCTTCCTTCATAAGTCCAAGTCCTTCCATATTTTTCTAAATACACCAGCTCATCATTTCCTATACCACAACAATATTGCAACCCAATCACATTCTACCTAGGAGATTGTTTTTGAGCATTTTTCCCCAATTTTCTGCATTCCCTCTATTGTTTGCTACATAGGTTTTATTTATACAAAATGAAATAGCTTTCTAATTGGTCTCCCTGCTTCCAGTCTCCCCCTTTTCAAATCTATCTTCCACACAGCTGTCAAAAGTGAGCTTCCAAAAGCACATGGCAGACCATGTCATTCCCCTATTCTAGAAGCTTCTTTGGCTCCCTATTTCCTACAGAATAAAACACAAACTTCTCAGCTAGACAGTAGAACTCCACTACAATATGGTTCCAACCTACCTTTCCAGACATTTCATATTTGTCCCCTTCACACACTCCTTGTTTCAGCCAAACTGTTTCAGTCTACTAGCTCTTCTCTAAGCTTGCCCTACTATCTCCTGCCTCTGTATACATATCTTAGGCTATCTCCCATACCTGGAATACACTCTCTCAGCTATAATTACTTTACTCCTTCTTTTTCTGAAAGGTTCAGCTCAGATGCAGCCTTCCTTAATTCATTGCCCTACTCTCTCCACCCCCAGCTGTGAAAATGTTCTATCCCCAAATTTTCCTAGAACACTTGATCTAGCTTTCTCTGTTGCCTTATATGATCACATTGCACCTTAGATCATACTTATTCGTGTGTATGTTTTATTCTCCTCCCCCCTTCCTCCTGTCCAATTAAGTTCCTTGAACACAGATGCTCTAGTTTTTCATCTTTTTAGTCAGAACACCTAGACCAAGTGTTTGCAGTAGACCTCAGTCCTCATCACTTCAGAGCTTTCAATGACTCCCCAAATAGATTTCATTATAGAAAGGTAAAGCTGGAAGGTGTCTTAGACAAAATCTGGCCCAATCTCCTTATTGTATAGAGAAGGAAAAAGATCCACAGGGTTGAAGGAACTTGCCTGAAATTAATGCCAGACTTAGGACATGAGCTCAGGTCTTCTGACTCCTAATTGCATGAGTTTTCCACTACTCCTTAATGAGACCCCACTATGGCCATCCTCTGTCCATGCCTTCCACCCCCTACCCCTTACTGCGGAGGTAGCTGGTGGTGCAGTGAATAGAGCCTAGAATTAGGTAAGACTCAAGATCAAATCCAGTCTCAGACACTTATGAGTAGTGTGACCCTGGGCAAGTCACTTAACCCTTTTTGGCTCAGTTTCCTTAACTATAAAAAAGGGACAATAACAGCACCTATCTCACAGAGTTGCTGTGATGATCAAATAAGATAATATTTAGGGGCAGCTAGCTGGCGCAGCACCAGCCCTGAAGTCAGGATGACCTGAGTTCAAATTCAGCCTCAGACAAATAACACTTACTAGCTGCATGACTCTGGCCAAGTCACTTAACTCCAATTGCCTTGCCAAAAAAAAAAAAAAAAGATAATATTTGTAAAACACTCAGTTCAGTCCCTGGCATATAGCAGATGCTTAATAAATACTTATTCCTTACATCCTTGTCTCCTTCCTTCTTTCTTTATAGCTTCTGTGGGCTTTACTTTATCAGTCCTTAGAAGACAAATAATTGCTTCTTCTGCAGTACATCCAACTCTTTCCACTTCAAGAAGAGTCTAAAATATTGTTTGGGGTTTGGTTTTGTCTTTTTTTAAGTTTAAGTATACAACTCTCTTTTATTTTTTCTCCTAATGTCCAAATATGGTAATATATTCCTGCTTCCTTCCATACCACCTATAAATGTACCCATGTCTACCCAATCCTTAAAAACTTTCACTTAACCATGACCTTACCTCTAACTAGTGTCCTATATCTTTATATGGAGGTACCTCCAGTGGCACAGTGAATAGAAAAGTGAATGGGCCTAGAGTAAGAAGGACCTGTGTTCAAATCTAGCCTCAGACACTAGTTGTGTGACCGTGGACCAGACACTTAACCTCTGTTTGCCTCAATTTACGCAACTCTAAAATGAGGATAATAATAACACCTACCATGCAGGGTTGTTGTGAGGGTCAAATAAAAAAAATATTTGCAAATAGCACTTAGCATAGTACCTGGCATATGGTAGGCATTATATAAATGTGTATTCCCTTCCCTGCCCCTGTATCTCTTCTTTCATAGCCCAACTTCCTAAGAAGGTCATCTATCTTCATTGGGTAAAATTCTTCACCTTCTACTCACTCTTCTGGCTTGTAATCTTATGTCCAATATCATCAAGAGACAAAAAAATAAATGCTCCAAGATTAATAATGATCTCTTACTCAATCTTTTTTTTTCTTAGCCCTCATTCTACTTGACCTCTTTACAGTTTGATACTATTGACCATCCTCTTCCTCTGTATATTTTTGCTTCCCTTCACTTCCTGCTCTCTCAGCCCTCCTCCTACCCATCTGGTTCTTCCTTCTCAGTCTCCTGAGAAAGATGGATTAGATAACAATACAGTCAAATGGATCCAGGCCTGATTGGCCAGCTGCACTTAAAGAGGACTTGTTATGGTCTCCATGTTAATGGGACAGTAGTCTCCAGTGCAGTAGTCCATGGATTTCTGTGTGGCTCTGTGTAATAGAGTACCCCATGGATCTGTGCGTGACTCTGTGCTGTTTAAAATATGTTCATCAAATTTGCAAATGACACAAAACTGGTAGGAACAGCCAACATGGTAGATGACAGGATCCAAAAGGATCTCAATAGTCTAGAGAGGGTTGAGTCTATCAGGATGAAATTCAATAGGGATAAATGTAAAATCTTATATTCGAGTATAGAAAATCAACTTCACATATATAAGACAGGAGGCATAGATACTTAGCAACTGTTCAAAAAACAAAAAAAAAAGCTGGGGGTTTTAGTGGATTGTAAACTCAATATGAATCAGCAGTTTGATCTGGCAGCCAAAAGACTGAAGGCTATGTTTGTTGTTGGTCAGTCATTTTTCAGTCATGTCTGACTCTTCACCACCCCATTTGGGGTTTTCTTGGCAAAGATACTGGAGCAGTTTGCCATTTCCTTCTCCAGCCCATGAGGAAACTGAGGCAAAAAGGATTAAGTGACTTGCCTTGGGTCACCCAGATAGTAAGTGTCTGAGCTCAGATTTGAACTGAGGGAAATGAGTCTTCCTGACTCCAGGCGCAGCACTCCATTCACTTTGCCATCCAGCTGCCTCAGTACCATCTTTGGCTACCTTAAAAGAAGTATATCTTTCAGGAATACAGAGATGATCATTTCAGTGTACTCTACCCTCACCACACCTCATTGAAATCTCGTGTTTCCTTCTGGGAGCCCTGGCTTAAGACCACTGAGAAGTTGAAGTGGGTCCAGCAGAAGCCAACCAGGAGAATGGAGCACCTCAAGTACATGTCATAGGAGGATCAGTTTCCAGGAACTGGTCATATTTAGATTAGAGAATAGAAGACTCTGGGGAGCTGGCAGTGGACGGAGAGTGTTTGATGGAGAAAGAATACATGATAAATGTCTTTAACATTTAAAAAGTTCACATGGAACATGGTCTAGACTAGCTCTATTTGGCTCTGGTGGGCAGATCTAGAAGTGGTTGTTATAAAGAGACAAATCTGGTTTTGATTTCAGTAAAAAAAAATTTTTTTAACTTCATAACAACTAGAGCTTTCCAGAAATGGAACAGGCTGCCTAGAGAGGTGGTGCTTCCCCCTTTCTGGAGATCTTCAAGCAGAGGCTGGACAACCACTCATCAAGTATGTTATCCCTTTCCGGTAGGTTGGACCAGAAAGCCACTCAGTATCAGCATGCCCCACAGAGCCATCCTAGGCCTCTTTTTCTCTCTCTACATTTTACTCTTTCCTTTGGTAACCTTATCACCTTTAATCTCTTTGCAGCTAACTCCCAAATCTATACATCTTGCCCTAATATCTCTCTTCCAGGCCTATACTATGATACTGCCTGCTGAGCACCCCTACCTGAACATTCTATAGGCATCTCAAACTGAATATATCCAAAACGATACTTATTATCCCACAAACCCATCCATCCTCTAGACATGTCTATTTCTGTTGAGGGTACCAACATCCCTCAAGACTGCAGGTTCACAACTTTAAAGCCATCTTTGGCTTTTTCCTTCTCCCTTAGCCCCAGTAGCCAGTCAGTTTTTCCAAGTCACTTATTCTACTGCCATAATGCTCATGACCTCAGGCCCCATTTCTCCACTCACACTACTTCTACTCTAACTCAGGCCCTTAGCATTTCTAACCTACACTATGACATCAGCCTCCATACTTAATCTTTCTCCTCTCTAATTATTCACAGAGCTGACAAATTGATATTTCTAAAATATAGATCTGACCATATAAATTCCCTAAGGAAAAATCTTCACTGGTTGCCTATTTCCTCTAAGACAAAATACTAACAACTTGGTTTGACATTTCAAACTCTCCAACATAATTCTCACCTATCTTACTAGTCATTTTTCCTTTTACTCTCCTTCATGCTCTCTGTTCCAAGCAAACTGATCTATCATTTGTTCCTTGACATCCCATCCCCCATCTCCATACCTTTGCACAGGTGAAGTCCTCTATGCACTCAATCCTCACTTCTACTTCTTAAAATACCTCACTTCCTTCAAAGCTCAGCTCCCTTATTACCTTCTGCATGAGGCCCTTCCTGGCCCTGGGCAACAGCTTTTAGTATTTGTCCCCTCTTTAAGTAACTTTATGCAGATTCCATGTTTATATCTTTATTTCATTTAATTGGTTTCCTTTGTAATTATATGTGTTTTATTTTGCACATTTAAAAATATTGTTCTACGAAGAAGGTTATAGGCTTCACTGAACTAATAAAGGGATTCATGACATATAAAAGGTTAAGAATCCCTGTCCTAAATCTATCCTGCCCTACAGGAAAATTGAAGGGGAAGGGGATAAGAGAAGGAGGGGCAGAGACAGAAAGTAGGGCAGATTAGGGGAAGGGGTAGTCAGAATGCATGCCATCTTGGGGTGGGGGGAGGGATGAGATGGGGAGAAAATTTGGAACTCCCTTGTGGAATTGAATGTTGAAATCTAAAATTAAAGAAATTAATTTTAAAAAAAAGAACCCCTATCCTAGAGGGGCCTCTCATTTTTGTCTTTGTATTACTATTCCCTAGCACAGTGCCTTGCACATAGTAGGTACCGAACAAATGTTTCTCCAATTAAATTTGTTGAATTACAGAGAAAAATCAAGCTGCACAGTTGACTTTTTTCACCCATAGAAACCCTCAAAGACCATCTACTAAGTGGTAGATGAGTTGTGACCTGTGTCGGTGGAGTGAGTGTCCACACCACAAGAAAACGAATTAATGAAATATTCTTTGTTTATTAATATTAATATATACTTATGTGCTTATTACATTATCTTCTTACTTAAAGTCATCATTGGAGGACTCCTTTCCTTCACCTTTCATCATTTGACTCAGTGAAAACTCCTCTTTCTGGCATTCAAATCCCTCCACAACCTGGTACTGCCCTATCTGTCCAGCCTCATCTCATAGTTCCATCCTCCATATACTCTATCTCCAGTCAAACTGAACAATTTTCCACCTCTGAGTATGCTCCGGGTTGACATGCTTGTCTGCCTTTTCTCACATTGTTATCAACGCCCAGTAGTTTATTTGTTTCCTCTTCCTTACTGGCCTTTAAAGACTAATTGAGATGCCACAGCCTCCATTCAAGGAGCTTTCTTTGATTCACCCACAGTTCCTGATGACCTTCTATTTCAAATCTTATATGACACTTGCTTTATTCCTCTTAAAAGGAATTACTGCATAATACAATTTGTGTTGGTGTCTTATCCTCATAACTAGATTGTACACTCCTCGAGGGAAAGGATTGCCATCTTACATAACTTTTACTCATATAACTTTTACCCACTAGCACTTACCATGGTGGTCTGCATGTAGAGATGTGTAATAAATTTTTATTGTATTCATACATTTATAACACATTCATGAATGTTCTCAATTTCTACAAGAATGCAATCAATTCTCTACTAGCTTCATTCGACCCTGTTGTCCTTACTACCAGTTACCAAAACAGGAGACCAATTAGAGCAACAACCCAAGTACCTATAAAACCATGAGGTCCAGATAGCTTGAGATTCCACAAATGAGAAAAGTGAGAAAAATTCTCGAGCTTATATTAGAAGTCATCTCATTCCATCACTTCACTCTACAAATAAGGAAATTGAGAACAAAAAGGTCAAATTCCTGCCAAATCTCCTAACCACCAGCATAAAGACAACAGATTAAGGTGGCTAAAGGGAAGGTGAATTGAGCTGGAAGCAAGACCATGGCTATTCAACAATAAAATAATCTTAAGAGTTCAATGAAACCTACAGTTTATATAATCTGAAGCCTCTTGCCAAATTGTCAAGTCACAAATATTTATCCAGTGTCCACTTGTGCCAGATCCTGCACTAAGTGTCGGAGAAACAAAGACAAAAGACAATCCCTGCTCTCAAAGAGTTCATGACCGAATGGGTGAGAAAACAAATAAGTATGTATAGGCAAGATATATACTAGATAAATTGGAAGCAATAAATGGAGGTAAGGCACTAGAATTCAAAGGGATTAGGAGTGGCTTCCAGTTAAAGGTGAGATTGTAGCTGGGACCTGAAGGAAGCCAGGGAAGCCAGGAGGCAGAGATGAGCAGGGAGAGGATTCTAGGCTTTTCGGGTGATGTTGCAGTTGAGTCATTTCAGTCGTGTCCAACTCTTCATGACTCCATTTGGGGTTTTCTTGGCAAAGATACTGGGGGGGGGTTTTCCATTTCCTTCTTCTCTTCCATATCTCAAACATCTTAAACTCAATATATTCAAAACTAAACTTAGAATCATTCTCCTCAAACCTTCCCCTCTCTCTAAGTTTCCTTAGGTGTCTTAGAGGAAACTGAGGCAAACAGGGTTAAGTGACTTGCTCAGGGTCACCCAGCTGTGACCAGATTTGAACTCAGGAGGATGAGTTTTCCTGACTCTATCTCTGGCACTCTAACCACTGTGCCACTTAGCTGCCCGAGGCTTGGAAGACAGGTAGTAGGAGGTAAGAGTACCTGGAATCAGAGGTGGGGTGTCTTGTTCAGGGACAGGAGTACATTGTCACAGGATCCTAGAGTACATGGGGGATAGGGAAGGAGGTGAGAGAGAAGATGTAATATAAGGTAAGAATACTGGAAAGGTGGAGAGGTCAAGTTAAGAAAGACTTTGGATACCAGAAGGTATAGAGAACCACTGGGAATTTATTGAGTGGGGGGGTGGGGTGGATATCATGGTCAGAACTCTGCTTTAGAAAGTTCACTTTGGTAATTTAGAGGAGGAGAGTTGGACAGGAGTTGGGAGAGATTTGTGACAAGGGGATCAACCAGTAGACTATTGCACTAGCTCAGATGTGAGACAATTAGGGTGGTGGCAGTATCATAGGAGACTGTATACAGGAAATGTTACATGGGTAAAATTGACAGGCACTAGCAATAGATTGGATAGGGAGGGGAGGTGGGGAGAGAGAATGAGGGTCAAGGATGACACTGAGGTTTCGTGCTTGGGTAACTGGGAGGATGATGGTTCCCTCAAGAGTAATAGGAAACTTAGAGAGATGGTTTGAGGAGAATGATTATGAATTTAGTTTTGAATATATTGAGTTTAAGATGTTTATGGGACCTCCAGTTCAAGATGTCTAAAACGCAGTTTGGGATATAAAACTGGAGGTCAATAGAGAGGTTAGTGCTGGATAAGTAGATTTTAGAATTTTAAATATAGAGATTATCACTGAATCCATTGAAGGTAATGAGATTCCTAAGTGAAGTAGGGAAATAAGAGAAATAAGTGAACCAAGAGAAGAGGGCCCAGGACAGAACCCAGTGGGACACCCCAGGTAAGACCTGAATGTACATCCAGCCAAGGAGACGGAGAAGGAGGAGTCAGATCAGTAGGAAGAGAATCAGGAGAGAGTAGTCACAAAATTATTGAAAGAATAGTGTACCAAGGAGAAGAGGGTGATTGCAGAAAGGTCAAGAAGGATGACAATTGAGAAAAGGCCAGTACAATTGGCAATTAAGAGACTATTAGTAATTTTAGAGAGAACAGCTTTGGCTGAATGATGAAGTCACAAGTGTAGATTGTAGTGTTAAGAAGATGGTGAGAGGAAAGAAAGAGAAGGCATTTCTCATAGATGGCCTTCTCAAGTTTAGCTAAAAAGGGAGGAGAGATATGATAGTAGGGATGAATGGATCAAGTGAGGGTTTTTTGAGGATGGGGGGAGATATGGTATATTTATGGGTTATACAGAAGCACCCATTAGAGAAGATGAGATGGAAGAGAAGTGAGAGAGTGAGGATGATAGGGCAAACTTCTAGAGAAGACAGATGGAACAGAGAATAGTGTAGAGAGGAGTTTGCTTTAGCAGAAAGGATCACCTTAGCATGTGATAGGGTGAAGGAGGAGATAGTGACAAAAAGCATATAAGTGATGTGAGATGAAGAGGTTGCTCTTGACAAAGAGGCTCCATTTTTTCTGTAAGTTCTCAGCTGAGAGTGTTGAGGGGAGCTATGGAAGGTTTGACGAGGGATGAAAAGGTTCAGAAAATCTGCTGTGGTGAATGGAATACAGAGATGTAAAAGGATCGTCTTATAACAGTGAGGGCCTACTTGAGATTACGTAACATAAAATTGTAATGAACAATGTTCATTGCTTACCGGTAGGTCAAAAGAGTAAAAAGTGTGTGACCTATTTGTGAAGGTTATTTGTATAAACAGCTTTGGTGGTAGGGAGAGATCATGTTGGTGAGACGAAGCTAAATATTACCCTCCCCCTGGAGAGTGACCAAGGAAAGTGGAATTGATTTTGAGCCCCATAGCCATAGACTATCAATAGTTGAGGTGTGGTAGAAAAATATAGGCAGTTAAATGGCTCAGTAGAGTGCTGGGTCTGGAGTCAGGAAGACTTGAGTTCAAATATGGCCTCAGACACTTACTAGCTGTGTAACCCTAAGCAAGTTACTTAATCTCAGTTTGAGAAAATGGCAAATCACTCCAGTATCTTTACCAAAAAAACCCCATGGACACTATTGGTATTCCATAGTCCATGGGATCACAAAGAGTCAGACACAACTAAACAACCACAATGACATAAATTTGTAGTGGACCCCATCAGCATGGTTTTGTGATTTTTCTCCAGCTTCATTTGCCAACATGTGAGTAGAAGCATGGAGGTCATGGTAAAGATGAAGAATAATGCAGAAGGAGAACAACAAATCAACAGGTTGTGATCAGATAAAGGAGTTTCAGAACTCATGAATATGGAAGCAGAGCATTTGTAGGCAATGGCAAGAATATGGGTATGATCACCTCCGTGTATAACTGAGGTGGGGTGGAAGAGTGGGTCATAGGAAATAGGCATGTTGAAGAACTGTGAGGTTAGGGTGTTTGAGAGATCATCAATATATGTGTTGGATGAAGTTCCCTAGTGTGAGGGCAGGAATTGAGGAGTAAAGAAAGACCGTGAGTCAAACGCTGAACTCACTGAGGAAGGAAGAGGAGTGTCCTGGAAGTCAGTAGATAACAGCTACCCAGTTGTGATGGGGCAAACCCCTTCTACATGAGCCACTGAACCCTGAATCATCTCCACAAAATCTCTGACAAGTGACCAGCCAAACTCTGCCTGGAGATTTCAAGTGCTGGGGAACTCACTATTTCTCAAAGTAGTACATTCCAGTTGTAATATTTCCTCCCTATATTGAATTGAAATCTAACTCCCTGTAACTTCTACTCAGTAATCAGAGTCCTGGTCTCTGGGATCAAGAATAAATTGAATTTCTCTATTCCTTGATAAACTTTCCAGCATTTGAAGACCATGGTCACAGCCACCTTCAAACTAGATTACCCATCCAATCCTTCTTTTCCCCTGGTCAAAGACGTAAGCATCAACGTTAACTCAAGGCCCCAACAATGAGCATCTGGCTGATACTAGTAAGGAAGAGGTATCTTTATATCCATTTCTGGTTCACTGCTACAAATCAGGAGTCACACTCAGTCACCATTCATCTTCACTTAGATAAAGCCAAATGCAATGGACAAAAAAAAAAAGGTTATGAAAATAAGACTACAAAGAACATATTGCAAAAAAAAAATTAATATGGTGATTCTAGGTTACTACTTCCCATCCTAGATCAATGAAATGTTCTATAAGTAATATAATATGATGTCCTATTTCTTACACTTTAAGAGAAACTAAATAAGAAGACATTTGCTCAAAGAAAACCTTAACAAGACCAAAGCAGAAGCTGCTATTCTTCATCTCTGTGGTTTTAAGACTCCCTAATAGTTCTTAGATGCACCCACAGACATGCACACACGTATATATTTGTTTATGTAAAGCTATGTTTTTTTTCCTGATTGCAAAGCAGTGTGGCACCACTGATGAGGTTTGCTGTTGACATTTCTGCACTAGCTGGCTTTTGTCAATTGCAGCAGGCTAAGAAATTCTATCTTAAGGGCTGTTTTTTATTAAATTTGCAATACTATGACTAACAAATAGTCTCTTTATCAATGCATAAATAACATGGGCTTGCCAAAAATAACTAAAATACTGCTCAACTTTAAAAAAAAATCAAGTAATTTCTGAGAGAGGTTTAGAAGTATTAGAGGTATCCACAAAAGATCTACAATATCATTTCTTGTATCTTTATGCCACTATCAATGTGCAGAGAGCTTTGGGGGATCAGAGGACAGGAGAGAGAAACAGCAATGGGGAAGAAAGAGGGAAAGAGCATTTACATGTGCCTTGTTGTTCTGCATTTCACCAAACTTTGTCACAGAATCTTCCATACAACTCTTTTTTGTGCTATCGGTGACATAATTCCTATTTTTTTTCACCAGCCATTATATATGATAAATAAAACAATGCACTGAAAACACTGAAATCTCTCATCAATGTCTTTGTGAAAAAGGCCCAGATAAATGAGTCTTGGAATCAAAGGCAGATTACATGACTGACCATGTATCATCTTCTATGTATTGAACGTAGTCTTTGTAAAGATAGAGCGGTAATAAAAAGTGGTATTGTGTGCTCTGAAAGGCTGTGTGGGTCTGTGCATGACTAATCTGTCTTTCTGCATTATTTTATTCAATCTTCTCTGACTTTATGCCTTTGACATTTTTGCTACACTCAGTAAATTTGAGTGAATAGGCAATTTTAAAGAATTTTTATAGGGCTTCAGAGAAGTCATATGCAGACTGTATCTTTGTTCAAATTTAACAGTTTAAATATTTCCTTTGTCTAGGATGCAGAGTAATCTTTAGGCAAAAAAAGTGAAAATGTCTAACCTTTACTTAAAATTTTTCAGTGTTTCCGGAAGCAGTTTTAGTATTAAAGAAAAAAGAAAAAAATAAAGCAAGAGAAAGAAAAGAAGAAATGACCAAAAATCCACCCAACTTTTTGGATTATAAACAAGCTACCAGGCCCTCTTATGAAGATTAAGGCATTGCTTTTCCCCCATAAGGACAAGAAAGGCAAGCAATGAAAAAAAGTGAAGCTATTTTCAGCCTGAAACTCTTCCTTTCATCAGCTACTTTTTCTGACTTGATATTGCAAAAAAAGGTGGTTTCCCAGTAAATAATTATTTCTTGTATGTCTTTAATGAATTGACAACATATGCACAGCAAATTATATTCATCTATAACATTAATATGGATATACAGTGTGGTTTTAGTCATCTGTGCCACAGAAACATGCATTATATAAATAAGAAATTAATTTCCTTTGGGCAGAAGTTTTTACCTGAAGTATATTCAAACAAACCTCAGAAAATTCACTCACTTCTTTTTAAGTTATTGAACAATTCTCAGAAAAGCTAACAAATGAAAATTTGTTTTGCTAGCAGCTAAGGTGCCAGCCAATCTCAGTGCTTTAGCTAGAAGTTATTAAAATCACAATAACCAAACTATTGAAAGTAAACAAATGACTAAGGATGACCTTATATTTACATCTTAATGAATTGGAAATAATTCACATTTTATAACAACCAAAACACATTTCCTAAGTGGGCATTTTTTTTTTAATGAAAGCTGTCTAAAATGTACTCTGCAAGGATGGTCAAAAGTTGAAGTCCATTCCTATTACATTTAAGCTGGTACTGAGAAATTAAATATGCCTCATATTCTATTTGAAGGAAATCCTCCATGACTACATAGTTTCTTGGAGTGATCTACTTACATGTTATTACCCTACAAACCAACTCTACCAATTAAATATAATTGCCCAAATCACATACAACCTGTTAACACTTCCCAAACTGGAAGGTCACTGACTAGGTCATGTCCCACCTAGTCATGTATTTCCACAATGGCATAATGAAAAAAAAAATGTCATAACACTGGTTCTACCTTTGGTCTTTTACAGCAGCCATGCAAGTCCCAGACATGCCAGCCTTGATTTTCATGGTAATCTATACTACCCATTTATTCCAGGGTTGGGGGAAAGGGAGAAGAAATAAAACATTTATTAAGTACCTACTATGTGTCAGGCACTGTGCTAAGGGCTTTACAAATATTATCTCATTTGATCCTCACAACAACCTTGTGAGGTAGGTAAGGAAACTGAGGCAAATAGAGGTTAAGTGACTTGCTGAGGGTCACACAGCTGGTTAAGGCCATTTCTGAACTTGGGTCTCACTGACTCCAGGCCCAACACTCTCTCCATTGTACTATCTAGCTGCCTAACAGCAAGTCCGGTGATAGACATTAGTATTTAAGGAAATTCGAATGTTATTGGGGTACCATGAGCTACATACAGGCAAGGAAACTACCTAAAAACTGACAGTATGAAGATTAGATTAGAAACATCTATCTCAGGACATGATTATTAACACCTTTTCTTTCAAGGTAAATAGACAGCTGCATGAAGTGAAACAAAGTCCCACAAGCACAGGTAACTGGTTGGTTTTCCCTACAGTACAAGGAAACTTTTGGCTACACTTGTAGCTAAATAGTTGCAGCCCTGATACCTTGTTACCAAAATTTAATAGCCTGTTTTAGCCCTAGCTGAGACCTCCAGTAAACACACAGGAACCATTATGAATTATGCTCCTAGAATGTTTGCATACATCTAGTAGACAATGGAAACTGGATGCAATATGCCTGAGCTTTTGACTTCAGCCTTGTAAATGGGTAAGGATTCCACATCTCCATGTGAGACTTAATCACAACACTCTGTCCCATTCCACAGCAGACACATGCAAATACTACTTTTTATCACTGCAAAGCGCTTGATGTAAGTTTCTTAAAATGAAAGATTTGCAAGGCTAAAAATGTAGGATAATATGATTCATTTATAGATCCCTGATAATAGATGTGGTTTCTATTACTCTCTTACCACATAAAGAACTAATCCTGTTCCTGCAGGAAGAATATGTTGCCTTCCTCTTTATGAACCAACACCATAAAACTGGGTAAACAACAAACATTATCCACAATCAGCTATACCAATCAGGTTTCCCTATGATTTATGAGACTTGAACCCCAAGGGCTAGTCTAGTTTAAAAGCCTTCTTTGCAAATTTTTACCTTAAATAATGAGCCTGTTAAAACTGAATAAGCCATCCTGACTCCCAAAACAAAATACACACAAAAATGGTTTACTACTTAAAAGAAATTCTCCCCAACATTAGTTAGAATAAGCAAGATGTGGCATTTGCATTTTTATAACCCTGTTACTTAAAAGTGAAACAGTGGAAGGAAAGACCCAAAGACACTCTTCTCTGTGTGCTTTAATCCCAGCCTGAGATTTTTATGCTTGAGAGCACCTTATGATGCTGTAACTAACCTCAAACCTGGAGCAGCAGGGGGGCAACAAACCTCAGAATACAGCAATGTCATGCTTTACAGGCACACTCTCGGCAACAGCATGAATGAGGGGAAAAAATTGGTTGCCTAGGAAACCCTCTAGTCTTGGTAATTATTACTGTAACTGACTGCACACCCCACCTATAACAGAAATGAATAATAATTTATAATCGCTGACTGGCAGCTTTCTGTTGTTGCTTTTGCTCACCACTGCTACCTACTGGCATGCAAAATTAATTACATGTGAACAGCTGGGCCATGCCAGAGAAAAACCCTACCAAAAAAAAAGTGTATTTAGAGAAATAGTCTCCCATCTCCCCTCAACATGTTCTGAATGTAGCTCACTAAATTGCTACTCAATCAATAGAGCAAAAAAGGAAAGTGCTTTGTGCTCTTCTAAACAATAGGGATAGAAAAATCTAATGGAAGTTGCGCTTCTCAATTAAAAGCAATTTCATATTGTGACATTAACTAGACCAAAAAAAAAATATTTAATAAGGTTAGCATAAGCTAACGGCAGCATATCTTAATGACCCCAAATATGACTTACAAAGCTATTTAATAGTATAGAATTTGATACAACACAAAATTGCTATAAATAAAGCACTGTCTGGTAGTTTTGATCAATTAAACTACATAATTAACAAAGATGGTCCATTTATCTTGGGTTGTCTAATTTGCAGTACAGTGTTCGAGTATTTCTACTGGAAGACTAGTTTGTTTAGAAATTAGAACACTCATAGTGATTTACTGGATTTGATTTAAAAGACACAGCAGGAGTTGGCAAAATTCACATATCATGGGGTTAATGTGGGTTAGAATGTAGCTATTTGTATTACAAAAATATTGCATACCAAATACACACATCTGATTTCTTTTCATCCTAGTTCATCTTTTGCAGTAGAAGTCACTTGGTTGAAATGAACACAAAAAGACATAAAACCCTAACAGCTGTGTTAGGAACAATAAGAGCACATGGGATTTTTCAATTTTCAATTCCCAAAGTAAGGCAAATTGCTATGTCAGTAATAAGGTGCAACATACAGGGTTACTAAAAAAAGGTTAACTCTACCTGGAGGTAACTCATAGCACCAAGCCACAAGGGTGGGTGTTCCCATTAAAGCCAACCGGTCACATGCATAGAAGCAGTCTGTTGCCTCTGTACATCCATGTTTCTAGGTCCACTGGCTTGGGCATAGTAATTTTCAAAGCCAAGAGACTTCGTTCGTTTCAGGTGGAAAAAGAGAAAAGTCAAATAGCTCTAAAGGTTCCTAAAGGTCGTTAAATTTTGCAAGGATGGAACTCTAATTTCTAAGTCAAAAGAGAAAAATACATAGCACTTTTGTAGTGTTCTTATTTTGTGTTCAAAACTTTTTGTGAGAAATCAAACCCCACAAATTCCCTAGCTTCTGTTATCCTGACAATACTGTCACTTAGGTCTATAACAACATAGACTTCCACATGCTATGCTCTAACCATTAGATATTTACCATCAGAAAATAAACTCTAAAATTATCTTATCTCCTCTAACATCACCAACCCAATGTTAGCTCATTTGCCTAATATAGTCTCCAGAAATTACAAATAATTATCTGGTCTTTGAGAACTGCATTTTAAAATTTCCAGATAATTTTCCAAGTTTTTCAGAAATGTTTGCCCAGATCCTTGTTCCTAGTTCCTTTTAACTAGTTCTCTCCTCATGAATATACCTATTTAATGATGCCCAAACTAATTTTTATAACCTTTCTTAAACTATATGCCAAACCAAATGTTAAGAAGCCCAATACTGGCTAAAGAAATCAGAAGCTACATTAGTTAGTAATACGGGGGGGCTGGGGGAGGAATGAAAAAAAATCCATTTCACAGCTATAAAACTTGTATGGAAGGCCAAAAGAGAACCAATTAAGCTACTTGAACCCCTATTTTTTAAACCTTCAAACTCATTACTACAAACTGTATGCTTATGTGACTAACATAGCACTCATATCCACAAATGCTTATTTATGTTATTACCTAATTTTCAAATATGTTTTGTATATAATTACATCTTGTTGTTAAAATACACCTTTCTCCAGGAAAAGGGCAGTGTTTACAAATGTCATATTCCTGAAGTAAAACATTTATCTATTAGAATAGCATCCATACTTAGCATTTGGTAGTTGGCAAAACTCCCCAAATACGCCACACATTAAAGCATCCCTTGACCTCCTTTTTGCTTCTGTTATTACAGGAAGATCCAATCTATATAATGCCTTTCACATATCAGAATGACAAAGTGTTAAATCATAAAAAATTTAGTTTTTCCTCTATTTTCACAAAAATAGACCATTTTCACATGAAAATGGAATCTTTCATCAATTCATCTCTTTCCCCTCACCCTATAACCTCCCAAGTTTATCAGCCCAGACACCAAAGCCACATTGGCAAGGACTGCCCCAATTCTTAACAGATTGCTCCAACCTCCCAAAACATCTGTGCCTCAAATATTAGTCACTGCACTTCTCACTCAAACATAGCACAATTAAGAATTCCTGTGTGAGGTCAAACTTACTGGCTCCATCCTTAATACTAAGACCTTTATACCTTATTTTTCTTCAACTGAATAATCTTTAGTTCTTTCATATACACAGCCCAGTCTCTGCAATCTCTAAGTCAAAAAAAAACCCTCTGAATCACTATGGAAATAAAATTTTAAAAGCTGTTCCCAATTTGGATAGTTATCTTGTTGTCATAGGAAAGTTCTAATCATTAAGGCTACAATATTTTTTTCCAGGAACACTATAAGTAACATATACTCCTATGAATCCTGCCTATCCTGTTAGCCAATAAACAGGTAACAAAGGAATCCTATTCCATAGGCTCTCTAAGGGAACTAAAATTGTAATCATCTATTAATGGTAATTCTCTGAACTAAAAAATTGGCAAAAAATTTGTAACTGGATTCTCTGGTTAGAAAATAGGGTATTTTGATAACAAGACAGCAATCATATCCTCAATTTTCAAAGAACTGGAATGCAAAGATATTTTCCATTAAAGCTATAGTCAATATAAGTATATAAATCAAGCTTTCTTCGATTATGCCAAAGGCACCTGAGGTTTAGTGACTGCATTGCACATGTATGTACACACACACACACAAAATGACCTTACATTTCTACAGCACTTTAGTCCAAAACTAAACCATCCTCCAAAGTCCAATATAGTTGCTTCCTCCATGAAGCCTTCAATTAGCTCCTCACCCATACCTAGCCCAGACAAAGTCAATCTTCTCTTCCTAAAGATTCTCAGTTGCTGGAGCACTCCTTTGAATTTATCAGTTACTTATATACATACTCTTTATACACTCTGCAACGTTCCCAATCCCCCAAAAGAATGTAAACTCCTTAAGGGCAGGGTCCATTACTTTGACTACTTGGTTCTTAGCACAATACTTTTTATATAGAATCACAGTAGATACTTGGTAATTTTAGGTTTAGTCTCATTTTACAGATGGGAAAACAGAGGTACTGGGTTGTTTACCCAAACCCACCATAGGAAGTAGGACTAGAACACAGTAAGTCTTACTTTTCACCTAATGCTACCTATCCATTGGAATTTATCTGTAGCATTTTTTAACTTGCTGCTTTAGGGTATTAAAAATGAAGGTACAATTTAAACTCTCAAGTTTAGACCTTTCTGAAAAGGGACAAGTGCAGCTACCTTCTTCAAAAGCAAATAGATCCTTGGCAGCCACAATGTAACGTGTTGCTACACAATTGTATGGTGTTTTCAAGCTATTTTATTATTCTTTGTGGGAGAGAGACAAGGTTTCAAAGAAGAAACACAACCTACACAAACAGGAAGTAGCTTTAAAATTGGCTTCTGGATCCCCCAGTCACTTCAAGACTTCATGATCATCTGTAAGTAATGTATAAAATCCAGTTGTCCTTAAATATTAATGTCTGAATACATATGTAAGACTAATAGCCATTCTTCAAAAGATAAGTAATCAAAGGATGTGAACAAACAGTTCTCAAAAGAATTGCAAAGGAAAAAAATGTTCCAAAAATCATTACTAATACAAATGCAAATCAAAACAACCCTCATGTTTCACTTCACATCTTGCAAATTAGCAAAAATGACAAAAAATGGCGACCGTCAAAGTTAGGGGAGGGAAGGTTTGGAAGGCTACCCACTCTGCACTACTGGTAGAACTGTAAAATAGTACAACCATTTTGGAAAGCAGTTTTTAATTATGCAAATAAAGCAACTAAAATGTTCATACCCTTTGAAATAGAGAGACTCCCCTCACTACTGAGTTTATACCTCAAGGAGGCCATAGATAAGGGAAAAAGTCCCCACACACTCCAAAATATTTGTAGTAACACTTTTTGTGATAGTTATGAAATTGGAAACAAAGCAGATGCCTATCAATAGGGGGATGGTTAAAAAAATTATAATACATGAATATAATAGAATATTACTGTGCTGTAAGAAATGCGGGTGATTAATATAGGGAAGCATGGAAAGATCTACATGAATTGATGCAGAGTAAAGTAAGCAGAGCCAAGAAAACAACATATGCAGTAACTACAATAATGTAAATGGAAAGAATGATGATGCACCCCCCAAAAAAATCAAAAGTAAATGTAACAAAATTATGAAGATCAAATAACAAAATTATGAAGATCAAGCAGGTCTCTAATGAAGACACCCTCAGACCCCTAGGTAGAGGTGGGAGGTCCACAGGTGTTACTTTTTACATGTTTTCAATATATCAATCAATTGCACTGACTTTTTTCTCTCTAAAATTTGTTCCCCTCTCTGGGAGGGGGAAAAGGAGGGATACTTGGGATAAGTATCATATATAAAAAAAGAAAGTATCAATAAAATGCATTTTGAAAAGAAAATTCATGTGTATGAGGAATACTATTATACTCCCCAAAAGAGAACTGTAACAAAGGCTCCTTTCCCTTACAGTAATCAGGGAACTAAGAATTGTATAAATTTATTAAATGATCACTTGATCAAAACTACTAAATGACAAATGTTTGGGTTTTTTTTTTAAGGGAAAATTACTAAGAGTAGGCTCCTGCTCTCATTTACCCATGTCTACCAGCATTAGATCTCAATCCTATATTATTTAAAATAATTATTCATAAAACTATTTTGCAGTTCGCACTGTTCTGGTTACAAAATAGCTTCTACTTTTCTGGGACATAATTTCATTTTGTTTAGCCAAGAATTCATTAAAGAAGCTATAAATAACCTCCTTTAAATATTTAGTCATGAATAGAGGGTGGACTGGCATTGATGACTTATTTTAGTACTAATGCAGCCTGCTTTTTAAAAAGCCACATTTTAGCCTGCATCAAGCTAATGATTAACACTTGCAATGTAATTTTCAATACATTTAAAATACATTTCGGTTCATTCTAGATAGTTGTGTTAAAAGTAAATATTTTACTTCAGTTACTTACTGCTAGAAAAGTAACCTCAGAGAAGGAAAATGTTTAGAATATCAGACCACAAGAATTCCTTCAAGAGAATCTCTTCAGGCCTTTTAGTCAATTCTTCTCTTTCCCAACATATGACCCCCAATTAACAATTATTGGAAGTTACATGCATCAGGGAAGAAAAGTGACTATGGAACTATAAGAACTTTAAGTAGACAGTGTACATCATATATAGTGGATATGTGAATAATAGAGCTTCAATATTTAGCCACAAGTTACAAAATAAAGATTTAGAGACCATAGATTTCATAATTTTTTTTACTTGAAAAATTCTATTTTACAAAATACCATTTTTCCATCAAAGAAACTTCCCTCTACAGTAAGTAGACAGTTTTTCTGCCTCAAAGATTGTTACATTATAAGAGAAATTACTAGAAGGGGAAAAGAAACAAATTTTGAAACAGCCACCTATTTGCAAAACCTACAACAATGTAGATACAAAACTGTCTTTAAAATGCTAAAGCAAGTAATGAAATATAATTGTTGAATCCATTTGAAATTTTTAAAGTTTCTTTAAAATGGTCCATATGGTATGTAGAACATCACAGCTGGTAAAAAACTGCCTGTACTTAGGTTGAAACACAAAAACAATGCATGTGAATAGTATTCTTTGAAAAATAATTCCAAATGCTGCTACTGCATTCATGAAGCAAACCTAGACAAAGGTACTGACAGCATACAGAGAAATTAACAAAATAAAGCGAATATTCAAGTATTCAAACATTTATTTTTAATCTTTTTAAATACCACTGATGAAGAGGGAAAAAGAACTTGCTGCCAAAATAACATTGGATGCACTACTCCTAACTACATGTAACTGACATTCATAACAAATTGCAAAACTGTGCTTTAAGATGCAAATTTCCATTTTCTAGGCAGGCCTAGTTTCTCTGTTGCAATCTGGCAGCTTTGAATTTTGAAATCCTTTTTGTAGTTTCTTCTGATACTTCTGACAAAACTTCTTTTCGTTCAGGTATGGTTGGTAACACAGGATGCACAGTGCCTGGGTGTGGTATTACGGGAGATAAAAGTTCCTTTTCTATTACAGTTCCAGAAAAAGCCTATAAGGAAGGAAAAAATCAAGATGAAACAACAAAATGCAAATGTGCTAAGTCTCTAAGGTCCATATTATTTTAACCAAATGAACTACCTTTAAAAAAATCAATGGCAATTTAACATATATAGTCAAAATTTTAATTAAGTTTAAAACAGAATTCTTTGAACAAGTTCTATGTAAGTATCCTTAAAAACACCATCTTTAAACATTCTTAACTATAAATTGCCTTTTATAAAACTGAGGCTACATAATTTAACACACATACACAGGGGAAGTTTCATCCTGTAGTATAAAAATGTATTTTTTGAAAACTACTCAATGTTTTTAAAAAACTTTTTATAACTTGGTAACTTAGCCTTCTTCCAGCTGAATTTTGATAGAAGTTGCCAAACCACAAGTTTTGTTTCCTTTTCAACCAAAGGTGAGAAATATTACTTAAGCCAATTATATATTATACATAAAAATGAGCACTTCAAAGGAAGTCTAGGACTGCTTTGTGGAAAGTTCTCAAAACATACTCTTACTTTTTATGGATTTCTTTTAACCAGAAGCTATTTCACAATATGAGCAAGAACCTATCTATTATAATAAAAACTTTTGAGAAACAGCCAAAATTCTACATTAAACAGATAATGAAAACTTACTTTGAAAATATCTGCCAGAACTATGAACTAATCCTTTCAGTGTTGAATTTTATATCTAGATGATACTACTACCACTACTGCTGCTACTATTACTACTACTAACTAATAACAACAATTAGCATTTATATAATATCTACTAATTGCCAGGCACTGATTTTCATTTGATTCTCACAACTCTCAGAGTAGGGTATTATGCCCACTTTGCAGTTAAGGAAACTGAAGAGGGAATCAAAAGTTAAGTTACTTACCGAAGGTCACACATTTAGTAAATCTCTAAGGCTGAATTTGAATTCAGGTCTTCCTGATTCCAGGCCCAACGTTATATCCCTGTATCACTTAGCTGCCCCTAATACTACTTACTCTGACAGTTCCACATGAAAAGCAAAGCTAATACAAATGAAATTTAAATAAGTTCCTGATTTTAGTGCTATCCCCAAAATTATGAACTACTTCAAAAGTTTTAATTTTTTGAGTTTTGCAAAACAGCAAAAGTAAATGCTACTTTCCAATTCCTTAGAGGCCCTAACTTGTTAAGGTACTATCTAAAGCACAGGTAGACCATGAGTTTAAAAACATTTCTTATATAATTCCCTTAAAAACTGAATGTACCAGTCACTCAATGCACAGTAGTACCTAGCTACAAGAAACATGCACACATGCATGTGTTTTTTATGAAATCAGACAGAAAAACATACTTCAATACTTAAAGAATCTCGTGTCAGGAAAATTAGGGTCCCTCCTACACCTGAGTAGAATCTTCATGAGTGTGGTGGCCAAAAAAATTTGTCATCTGATAGCCAACCTTCTTAGGGTAAGGCCTCTATACTTAGCTAGACTGGTTCTTGAGTACCATGATTCTTTTCAGGATCAATATATAGTTTGGTAGGACCTACCAAAGGCTAAAAATTCCACTAAAACAGCCCTCAAAAACCTCACAGGCAAAATGAGTCCTCAGAAGAGCATATTAGTAGAGGAACACAGATGTATTCTCATATAAATGTGTGTATATACATGTACAGATATGTATGTACATGTGTGCAAGAAAAAAATATTGATATACATGGGTTCAAGTCCTGAGTCTCACATACAGTATGAACATACCTAGGAAAGTAAAATAATACAACCTTTCAGTGCCCTCAGGCAACTAAAACTACACAATACAGGTCAGTTGCTGGAAAGTATGCAATGTCAGATCCAAGTTCAATGATTTTCCTAAATGTCTAGGGAAAAAGAAAATCTCAAGTGCATCTAAACAAAATCCATTAAGTGAAATTTAAATAAAATATTATTTCACCTTGTACTCTATTTTTACATAGGACACAGGTCTAATTTAAAGAGTCTAGGTAACCAATTGATAAATGGTCAAAGGATATGAACAGCCAGTTCTCACATGAAGAAATTAAAGCCATCTATAGTCATATGAAAAAATGCTCTAAATCACTATTGATTAGAGAAATGCAAATCAAAACAACTCTGAGGTACCACATCACACCTATCAGAATGGCCAACATGACAAAACAGGAAAATGATAAATGTTGGAGAAAATGTGGGAAAATTAGAACACTAATGCATTGTTGGTGGAGTTGTGAAATGATCCAACCATTTTGGAGAGCAATTTGAAACCACGCCCAAAGGGCTATAAAAACGTGCATACCCTTTGACCCAGCAATAGTACTTCTAGGGCTACATCCCAAAGAGATCACACAAACAGGAAAAGGACCTACATGTACAAAAATATTCACAGCAGCTCTTATTTGGTGGCAAAGAATTGGAAATTGGGAGGATGCCCATCAATTGGGGAATGGCTGAACAAGTTGTGGTATATGAATGTGATGGAATACTATTGTGCTATAAGAAATGATGAACAGGCTGACTTCAGAAAAACCTGGAAAGACTTGTATGGTCTGATGCTGAGTGAAGTGAGCAGAACCAAAAGAATCTTGTAAACAATAACAGCCACATTGTGTGATGACTAATATTGATAAACTTAACCCTTCCTGGCAATACAAGGATCTAAGACATCTCCAGAGGCCTTGTGATGGAAAATGCCATCCACATCCAAAGAAAGAACTATGGAAGTTGAATTACTATTTTTTTTCTCTTCTGTCGAGTTTTGTTTCCTCTTTCTGATGGTTCCTCCTATTGGTTTTAATTTTAACTTACAGCATCACTAATGCGAAAACATGTTTAATATGAATGTAAATGTATAGCCTATATCAGATGGTGTGCCATCTTGGGGAGGGTGGTGGAGAGGAAGGGGGAGAAAAATTTTAAACTCAAAAGCACATGGAAGTGATTACTGATAAATCAAAATAAATTAATAAAAAAAATCTTAAAAAAAAAAAGAGGGTCTAGGTAAAATGGTCTTTTAGAGGCACTTCTTCCACACATTTTTATACTGAAATTTTAAATAGTCTAATAAAGTACTCATCTATTAATGTAGATAAAAATATACATTGTATGCATATACACAGAAGTACATATACACATACACACGCACCAACATATATACATAAATATACTGGACAAACAATACAAACGGATGAATTTGACCCAGCACTGAAGATAAGAAGAGTGGGCTAGATAAGATAGTCTTTGGGAAACCACAAAGCTCCTTGAATGACCTCAAACTTTTCCCAAAAATAAAAATCTATCTTTTTAATGCCAATATTCTATAAATACTATTGTATGGCTGAAAGTTATAAAACATTAAATAAATACTCAAAACCAGTAAAAAATGAATATTACCCAGAGGACAAGAGAGAGGAATATGGTGGGTTTATGTTACAAACAAGCAACTAAAAGGAGAATTGGAATAAAAGACGTCATCACAGAAATGGGTGATCAAAAACAAACAAACAAACAAAAAAAACCAAAACAAAAAAAGGGGATAGGTCGTATAGAAAGAGTAAAGGCATAACTTATTGACAGTTGGTTTGTTCCAAATGATATCCTCAAAATGTCAAGGAGAACTGAGGAAGGCTCTCAGTGGCAAAATTGTGGGAGAACAAGATTAAGTTGTGACCTGCACCATCAGAAGATATTTCTGTCTGAAATATCAGATTAGAGATCCAAGTACTCTTGAGTTAATATTAAGAAAACTAGCCTTGGGGGCAATTAGGTGGCACAGTGGATAGAGCACCGGCCCTGGAGTCAGGAGGACCTGAGTTCAAATGTGGCCTTAGATACATAACACTTAACTAGCTGTGTGACTCTGGGCAAGTCACTTAACCCCAACTGACTCACCCCAAAAAAAAAAAAAAAAGAGAGAACTAGCCCCGAGTAACTACAATCTGTGAAGATATATATTTTATTAGCAATTAAAACTTTTTCAACAATAAAAATAACATGCAATATGCTGAAGACATTTGGTAAAATTGTAGATTCTGACATCTAAAGATATTTTTAGCATCTAGTTCAACTCCCCTCCCCTGCAGTGACAGGTGAGAAAACTGAACCCAGAAAAAGGAAATGACATTACCAAGATCCTTGAACTAATGAATTTTATAACAACTTTCATCTGTAAGCACCTTTATAAATTCTACTTACTAGGAAGAATTCTTACTTCAAATTTTCAAATATTTTAAGGTAAAATTCAGAACAAAGAAGAAATTTACTTAGTTCTGAACTCTTTCTTTGACACTTTTTAGCTATTAATTTTTTATAAAGTACTACCAAAAAGGTCAAGAAAAATTTAGGCCCTATGACTACAGCTTTAAAAAAGAAAAATCTTATCTCAAATGAGAGGTTAAGCAATGCCATGTCCAATGGATAATGACTGGTGAGGATGTAAGTGCAAGGTTTAAGGCGTCATAAACAGTTAAAAAAAAAAACTATCAAAAAACTATCAATTTTCTTCAAAAAAAAAAAGAAAAAGTTAAATAGAATAAGATTTGAAGACTGAGAATTCACAACACCTTACAAAAGAGGGCAGTCTAACAAGGCTGAGTTTTAAGACAAGTCCAAGAATTGACACTGTACAAGTAAGGGCAAGTAAATTATCTATCACTGAAAAACAGGGACCGTACCAATTCAGATTCTCCTTATCTAATAAACACGCTGATGATTTTACATAAGGACCATGCATAACCAATCACGTGTTAGAAAACGATACCTCAAGCTTTCCTGACAGGGGTAACAGCTTTTTCTGTTGATTTTCTTGCTCCTCCAAAATGCCTTCACTGGCATCAGGGCAGGCAGCTTCATCCTGACTAAGGCTCCTCATCGCTCCTCGTCGGTCCTCAAGCTCAGCAGCACTGCTTTCACTGGTGTCACTACACACACTATTCTCTCTGCTCCGAGACTTCAAAATTGATTTACGAGGGACATATTCTCCATTTACAACATCAACAAAGACTCTATGACATGAAGGAAAATACACACTTTAACCTACTTAAGAATCTCATGACAATTTTTTTTAAATCCTAGTATTTCATAACAATTTGAATTTACTAGTCCAACTTTTAATATCCAGTAATTTTTATAATTATGGTTCATCTGAAACTTGACAAATATCTCAAAATGTGTATTTCATTATTTTGAAAAGGCAGAATTTCTATCCTAATGCAAAATGGCATACTTTATAAACATATTCTAAATGGCAACAACTTCATGTGTAACAATTTTAGATACTTCAGATAATACTCAGACACCTGACAATCTTCACCATTTTATAAACGTAGATCATGAAGATCAAAATAAAATCCTTATTTTTTTAAACTTCAAGAGTTTCTTTTTAGCCTACTAACAATGAGGTACATATTTTGGGGTATTATCCCCATTTTAGAGAAGGAGACACGTAAGCAAGTGATTCCCAAGATCACAGGGTTTTAGCAAGTATCAGAGGCGGGGTCTGAACACAGGTCTGCCAGGCTCCAAGTGCCATAACTCAATCTATAGCATCACACTGCCTCCCAAATACCCCAATAAACAAACTGGAGGAATTAACTACAATCAACTTCAACTCTGTAAAAAGGTAACAGATGAAGAATCCATGTATCTCCAGCTTAGACACAAGATTCACTCAATTGCATCAATTGAGAACGTTTACAAAAGTATCACCCAAGTGAGGAAGACACCACACAACACTCTACGACCGCCTCTGATTAGAGGCTCTGGCCAATCACCAGCTCCTTAAGGAACCTTCAGAGTGCCGGGCCAAACCCACAAGAGCGCCTTATCTTTCAGGTGATTACATGGGTGGCCCCATGTAATACACACACCACTTTTCCTGTTAAAAGCACAACTACAATAAAGCAAGGAGGGGAAATAAGCCCTTTAACTATAAATCATGTACCTATAAACATCAGCAGGAGTCCTGATATTGGGAAGTTCTGGAATAGAATGGCTACTGTTGCCATTGCTATTCCTCCGTTTACGTTTGGCTTCTTCTTTCTTTTCACTGAATTTTAAAGTAGTATTTTTCCCAGTATTTATTCGTACCTATACACACACACACACACACACACACACACACGAAAACAAAAATAAGAGAGTATAAATTGAGATCTATATAGTGAAGATAGGAGTTTGTGAAATGTAGTACACCAGGGTAAGTTATGAATAATAACAACAGCAGCAGTGTCAATTCCTATCTTCTGACACTGCATAAAATTCATGTGCTTTAACACAAAGGGTCAAAAAAATCCCTACCATAGTAGAAAAGGTTCTGAGACATATACCACATCCCTAACATAAATATATGTATTCTTTAATCACTCCAGGAACTTAACTTCCAATTAATTTATTATTACATAAAAGATACATAATGCTTGAGCTTTTAAGTTTAACATTTAACACCATACCATTACTTTCTGTACAAATTCATGACTTCAAAATTCATGAATTTCAAAATGGAGAAGACAGGAAAAGGAACTCACTGATCAAAAGAAATATTCAATCAGAATATTATCAGGTTTAATGCATGAAAAAGTACAAGCTGTGACAAATAATTCAATTACTAAAACTCCAGAGTATAAAAAACAGAATTTTACATTTCAAAGTATTAGGGTCTGGTCAGGAAGAATTTAAGATTAACACATTAAAAACCTCATAATCCTATTCTGGATTTACATAGTACTTTATAAATCAATAACTACTTACTAATAATGCAATTCCCTGCCTAATTTTAACACTAGGAAACAAGGAGAGTTGGAGTTAAGACTAGAAATGCTACATGCAAATACATTCAAAATTTGTTTTTCTAATCAATCCATACTCAATTTTCCATAGATTTAGTATAATTACATTGTTTTACTTCAGAATCTTGAACTTAGGAAATGAGCCCTAGGAATACAGGGGACACCTTGTAAAATTACTGGTTTGCTACCTTAAGAACAATATAAGCAAAGCAAATGGATCATCATGTTTTATTTGGAAATACAGGTAACAAATCCAAAAGCTCACATGGCTTCCAGATATACTTTACTAGTTTTCTGCTAGGCTGTGACAATTCTTAGAGATGTTTTGACCTAAGAGAAAGCACACTAAACTTGGGAAATAGGTAACTTGCTTTCAAGCCCCAGGTTTGCAATAGAATATAGGTGTGACCATAGCCAAGTCACTCTCCTGCTCTGGGTCTAAGATGCCGCATCTTCGAGATAAGATGAACTCAATAATCTCTAAGGTTCCCCCCAACTTGAAAACCTTTAAAATTCAAATAGAGGTTTAAAGATGTATCCATTTATTTCCAAATGGGAGAGGAAACTAAATTCACCATAAAATTTTCCACTACTTGCTGATTCATTTTTATACATCAAGTAATAAAATTAAAAGTTTAACTAAGTACAATTAAGGGAGACTCTTGCAATTTTCTAAATTCACCAATACAACTACCTTAACAGGACTATCTCTGACATTTTTAGCATGTCCTCTTTACAGAGACAGGATTGTTACCTCTAGAGGTCTTAAGTCTCTTCAGGTCCACATAGCCCCGTATTTAGTTGGAGGTATGAATCTAATGAACCAATCCAAACAAATTATTTTTACGCTAAGTGAGAAAAACTAGTCTAATTGTTTTAGAACTCTGAAATGTATAAAGAAACTGTATCTCTAAATACAAATAAAATTACAAATTATATAATTAATATTCTACATTGAGAATAAGTAAAGCATACAAACCCTCTTAGGTTCAACTGTATGGGAAAAATATATAGTTGGTACACAATTATCTCCAACTCCTAAACCACCATCATCATCATCATCATCATCATCATCACCACCACTACCATCATCATCATCACTGTAAGAACTTGAACCATTCATGTGACCATTAAGTAACTTCGAATCTGTAATGTCCTTTTGAAAACTGCCCTGAGTAGGAGAGTCTGCTACTCTGTGTTTCACAGTCACAGCTGTCTTTTGATCTTCCTTCTCCTCTTCAGAAGAGCTTATATCATCTCCATTTACAAACACAGTATCAGATTTTCTGTAGAAAAAAGAAAAAAATGATAAAATATATACATAATTTAACATTAAAAATATATAGTAAAATTGATAACAAACATATATATTTAAATGTGTATCATAAATACAAATAAACTTAACTACACACACATACTTTTGTGGGTTGATATTTAATAGATTATACCTGAAAATTCTATGTATCATTTTCTACTTATGATAAGTAACCAAGTGCTTAATTCTTCCAGAGAATTAAGAACTGGGCTAGTGTGAAAAAGCAATCTGGAGTTACAACTAACAAATCACTAAATTTTGTATACCATCTGACCCACTGATACTACTAGATACTCAAGAGAACAAAGAAATAGAGGAAAAGGGACTATATGTACAAAAACATTAACAGCAGTTCTTTTTTGTGGTGGCCAAGAAAAGAACTAGAAATGAAGGATAACCCATTAATTAGGGAATGGTTGAACAAATTATGCTATATGAATGTAATGGATTTAATGTGCTATAAGAAATGATGAAAGATAGTTTCAGAAAAATCTGGAAAAACATGTATGAACTGATAAGAATGAAATTAGGGGAACCAGGAAAACCAATAATATCAACACTGTAAACAACCAATAATCAGGATTATCAATAAAAACAACACAGGAAAAACAAACAACTTTAAAACACTTAATATCTTTGATCAACTCAATGATCAGCCCTGATTATAGAGGAACCTATGGTGAAACAAAATACCCACCTCCTGAAAGAGAGGTGATGGCCTCAGGTTGCAGAATAAGATATGATTTGGGGCATGACCAATGTGGGAATCTTTTATACTTAGCTATGCATATTTCACACAAGGGTTTTCTTTTTCTTTTTTTTTCCCCAAGATGTTGGGGTGGGGAGAGAAAAAAAATTGTTAATTGAAAAAAAATTACTAAAAGAAAAAAAAATCATTAAGAGCTGGAAAAATACCTTGTATTGGACATTACTGGTGTTCAATCACAATTTAGATAGCTGTCTGTTCATTAAGTACACATTTTAAATATTAAGGTTAATACTGTCCTCATCTTTGACTGACAGATAAGAGATACATACACTATAGATGGACAAATGTAATAGCAAATTTTGAATATCAGTGAAAATAAAGTTAGTTAAAAAATATAAAATACAAAAACAAAGTGACTGAAAATAAAGATGTTATTTTTCTCCCATTCAAATTCAAGGACACCAAGAATCCCAGGTTGAGAACCCTTATGCTAAAAAGATTTTTTAAACTATATCATCAATTAATGAAAAATGCCCAAGAACACACGAACTAAACTCCTGGATGACTTATAAAAAATCCCTACCTCATGTGGATTGTGTCCTATTTTTCAAAGAAACTAATTACTGCATATATTCCATCATTTAAGTAAAATAAAGTAGGAGCTTCTGTGGTAAGAGACTTCATTTAGCACTTTGACAATTCTAAGTGGGTGCTAATGTGTGTTTTAAACAGCCACTTAGTAAAGTTTCTCATATATAAACACCTGACCAGATTATTAGTAGTCTGCTAATTAAACAGAAATTTTGACAGAAAGAAAGCACAGTTAAACATTTTATAGTAGCAAACATATTCAAAGCCATTATTCTTAAAATTCAAAGAGAAATTGCCCAATGCTATGTGAAAAAATTTTCTATAAAACATATGGGATATCACTATGTCATATTTGGTCTATATTCTTATATTCTAAGTAAAGATGGCAAGATTATCATTTTGAGGCAAAATTTGCCTCTACATACTTATTGAGTTCTCCCAAAAGATCTTCTTGTCTTTCCAGTTCATCGAGTCGATCCCACAGTTCCTTCTCACTGAGGAAACTACCCTTGGATTTTGGATCATCTACAAACTCTGCTTCAAAAACATCTGAAGTTTTTGGTCTTGAATGTGGTCTATGAGCAGTTCTGTGCTTTCCTGTGGAATTAAGATATATCTTTAGCTAAACAAAAGGTAACCAAGAAGGAAAAAAATGTTAGTAACTATACTTTTTCCCCCAGACTTCTTAATTCTTTTTCAAATCTCATTTTGTTAAACACAATATCCACAGGAATCAAACAGCCTAGGAAGATCTCAACTGGTTACAAAGATTCAAAGGAAAGAGAATTTTTCTAAAGAAATGTGACTATAACACCATTCATTTAGATTAATTTTGGAACCAATCCAAATAAATTTCATTATATAAGTACTAAAGACCTTGTTAATATGTAGTTTGATAGATAAGCTAGCCCCATAGCACAGAACCTTTATACGAGCACTATAGTGCTCTTTATAAAATGGAAAGTACTCTAAAACTAGTATAATTAGTATGATCATTTCAATTTGAACATGGCTTTATTTCAACTAAGTTCTATCAGTTTCTGAGGAAATGACACTTTGCTGAATAAAGTTATTTTAATCTTACCTGTTTTTCTTTAACCGAATCAAGACTTTGAAGAAAATGAGAATCATAACTAAATCTAAGCTACTAGGTAAATATGGGGTATTTCCAGTTCATCTAAAATCAAACTACAAAACTACTTGCTGAAAGCGAAAGTACTATCTTACATTTTATAGCCTTGCTATGGTCTGTTAATATTACTATCCTAAAACATCTTTTGATTTGTATACTATATTAAATGGAAATCTGAAAACATTAATGGAAATTATGATACTTAACTTATTTCTCTCTATGACCTTCTTAGACTTATAAATAGCCTTTCGATGCTAATTCCTTTCTGAGTTTTCACGTGTGGAGCCACAATCCAGGGACAGCATGGTACAATGAAAAGAGTATTCTAGAAAGTTACTAACTATTCATAACCTATGATCTCACTCCTGGGCATGCATACATGTACATATGTATGTGTATATATGTACCACACACACACACACACACACACACACACACACACACATATCAAGGAGATCAAACATAGACCAAAGAGCTCCACAAGTGATAAAATATTCACAGTAATACTTCTGTGGCAGCAAAAAATAAATAAATAAAATCCTACAAATAAAATAAGTGCTTATTTATTGGCAAATGGCTGAACTGTAGTAAATGTAATAGAATAAAAATTTCTAAAAATGAGTATGAAAAACTTAGAGACACATATAGAACAAATTACATGAACTGATGAAGAATGAAGTAAGCAGAACCAGGAGAAAAATATACACAATAACTCCAAATAAAGAGAAGTGTAGTTTTATGGGTAAAAAGTATTACATACAGAGTTGCTGAATTGATTGGGTTTGGCCTATTATTCTTTAAAACAGGGAGAAAAAGGGAGGGGAGGGGCAGTACCAGTGAATAGGCTTAGTTATGAGGAAATGCCTATGATGTGAAAAAATAAAAAAGGCACTAATAATTTTTGTTTCAAATGCCCCTGGTGCCATCTACCTTTTGAGTTTAAGGCCAATTTAGGTTGTCTTCACTAAGCTGGGCATTAACATGGTGAGGCC